>NC_090651.1:325240034-325370034 GCF_040937935.1 Hyperolius riggenbachi | reverse complement strand
CATGGTAGGTGTTTTCTCTAATGTTCCCACTGATTTATATGGTAAAATACATGAGGGTGCTTCGGCCCTGGTTCACTATAAAGTCTATGGGGCTGATTCATGAGCTACATGTGTAACCTGATTTAAACGTTAGCCCCCAGCTGAGGGGAATCCACCAGACACTGACTCAGATGAAATTATCAAAGATTTATTTGCGACCTAACGGTGGTCACTGGTAGCTTCAATCAACCTGTAACACTTTAATAACACAATACACCTACCTTGCACTTCACAGGTCAAATACACAATCTTCTAGTCTTCACAGCCGGTGCACCGGTAAAAGCTGAGGAATAAAAATGTTAAGTTACATACAAATTATATTTCAAAATTGAGCTACAAAGGTCTTCTTGTACAACAATCAATCACTTTACAGCCTGTTTACACCACAGTACCACTGTTGGGGGCGTGGTCTGGGAAAGGGGATGGTCTACTGAGCAATTTCAGTTCCTAAACAGTTCTCAGTCCCTTGCAACCAAGTCCAAGCTATATTGCTCAGCACAACCTTGGGGGAACTCGTGACAGTTGGTACTGTATAGTTGCACAGTTTGTTGGTTAATCCCAAAAGGATGTTCACCTTGCTCAAAGATCTCTTATACTCTTTACCCTTATTAATATTTCACCACAAACTTTACACTAGTTAACACACCTCTCTGGTCTGGGCCTCTCAAAATAACAAACAAAATAAAATAGAAATCAAATAATTATTATTATTATTTTTTATTTATATAGCGCCAACATATTCCGCAGCGCTTTACAAAGCACAATAAGACGACAAGGGGAACATAGATACACTAACAAAGTGTACAACAGAGTTCCAAGCAGCACAAATATTGTGACAAAACCAGTAAACATTAGGAGGAGGATCGATAATCAAAAAGAGTTAGGAAAATAAAAGTAAACAACATAAAAGATAAAGTGACCAATGCACCCAGCTATACCACCAGAATCACCCTCCCACAATATAACTCTCTTTTAGTGCACTTTGACTTTTAGGCTGAATGAGCTCTAATTTAGAGTTGATCCAAAACTTGCACTCCAAGTAAGTTGACTCTGTATGTTGGTTAGAGGTCAGTTCACTCCTCACTGTAGCACACTTTTAATGTCACAAGACGCAATGCAACTCCTACTTTTTCACTTATCTCCTTTAACCTCCCTGCGGCTGCGGGAAGGTTTTTTTTTTTGCATAATTTATTTTTTCTATCATGTAGCTAGCCTAGCGCTAGCTACATGATGCCCCCCTCCCTGCGGCGTCCCTCCCACCCCTCTGATCGCCGCTAGCGCGTATGCCCATAAGGAAACGTTCTGAACGTGATTTCCTTTAGGGCTTCCCCGTCCCCATGGCGACAATTGGATGACATCACCGATGTCATGGACGTCGTGACATCAACGGGAGTCCCGATCCACCCCTCAGCGCTGCCTGGTACTGATTGGCCAGGCTACGCACGGGGTCTCGGCGTGGGGGCCCCTCTAACGCGGCGGGTAGCGGTGAATCGCGGGGGGGGCCCTCTAATGCGGCGATCACATGATACACGCAGCTAGCAAAGTGCTAGCTGCGTGTAATAAAAAAATTATGCAAATTGGCACACCAGGGCCTGAGAAATCCTCCTCGGCGGGTTACCCCTAGCTCAGCTCGGGGTAACTCGCAAGGAGGTTAATACTAACAGGTTCTCTTTACAATCATGGCCTTAGTTATCTCCTCTTTCTTTAGGATGGTGTACTCAGGTAATATGCATAAATCCCACTTTGTTTCACTTCTTGTATCACTCTCTCAGTAACTCTTCAGAATATAACACAGAAGAACACATGAACTTCAACTCTTGACTTGAAACGGACTTGATAGGCACACTGTCTCTGAATCAGGCATAAAGCAAGCGGTGGCTGTGTCAGCTCTGCAGGGTACTTAATGGATACAACAAAAAAACTTGCAGAGGGTGTCTTCAAAAACAGTTTCAAAAATTTATTAGAACATCTTGAACAACCATCATAACATTACCCTTCTCCCCCCTTAAAAACACGGCCGTGTTTCCCAATCGTCAGCTGACTCCATACACTCACAACTTCAGCACAATTCAAGCAGCCTCAATTACTAAGACAGCACTCCCTATATCATAGGATTTGAATGGCAGTCTCAGACCTCAAATAGACTTGCTATGTAGTGATAATTGTCACTTGATTGTAACAAAGCCCCAAACGAAGGTTATCGTGCAGAGGATACAAAGGAAGAACTAATAGGGCAGCTTTCCATTCCACATTGTTTTCACTATTCCTTCAATTGCAGACATTGGCATTGGATCGGTTATTACACCAGCATCCGGATAAATGGTTGCCTGGCACTCAGATTGTACCATCAGAGCCCTGCAACCTCCATCAGGCCCTTCAAACCACATGCATTGACGGTAGCTTAATTGCCCGTTTTCCAGAGTCAAGCTTGCACAGCTAATTCAAGTGGTGTTGTTTTCCCACAACTCTGATTGCAGACTTAGTTACACAGTCACATAGAAAGCATGCCATGCAAAGCGGACATACAGATGCGATTACACAGTGTTGCCCAGCAGGCTCTCACCACCGCTGGTTGTGTCTTGAAACACCTTGTTGTCCTGCGTATAGTCTCAATTCCCAGTTCCGCTGCTCAAGAATTCATTTATCGGGGGCATTCACTTGCAGAGACGCCAGGCTTTGCAGGTAGCGTGCACACCGCACTGGTGTTCCGGTCAGCTGATCGTGACGGCCGTGTCACGTGACATGTTTCGCTCAGCTAAACTCCGAGCTTTCTCAAACGTTGGTCAGGATTGGCTGCAGCCTCTTTCATTATATAGTCACGTGCTTGGTGCTTATCCTATTAAAATTCTGGCCTATTCTACCTGGCAACATATGATGCAGCTGTGGGACTATCGCTCACCAACTCACAGCCATTCAGGATCTTAACTATTTCAATTCTGACTGCTTCTCAGAGCAGAGATACCGATAGTTTTTTTCCTTATACACTTCACCGCATCAAATGGCTCTTCTATATACTCATTGGCAGTCAGATCGGAGGGGACAACAGGCCGATTACTATCTTTAGAGATTTTTTAAAACTGTAACCAGGTAGAAACGCACACGGTGTGAACCCGACTTTTAGTACGCCCAGGAGTCACACCCGTGTGTCGTCCACCCCAATCACAGGGATCCACGAAAAGAGAGATACACATAACCTCCACATCTGTTACTCTTTCTAGGGCGCCCAGGGACCCACCAAGGCGTAGGGGCTGCCCAGCCGTTTTGATCACACTGCAGCACCCCCCACCCCACAGCAGTCCCCAGTTTGCGCTCCGCATTATCTTGGCAAAAATGGAACCAATATTTTAGTCCACATGGACACATGATCATATATAGTACAAACTTACTGTTACAGTTTATAAATTACCGTATATCGAATTCATGTCTTGAGTCAGCATCAGAGAATGTATCACCCCTTTCAGCTAAATGGCACACACTGCAGCTTGAACACGGATACATCCCATTGGGGCGTCGAGACTCACCCAACCACATAGTTGTGGCCAACGCCACTTTGGGCTGGTAGTCAGAACGCACCAAGAGGTCACGCAGATTTGGTGCCCTTCTAGCCGTCATTTTGGGGTAATCTCCCACCAGGCGGGCTATTTTTGGGTCCAGCTGCAGCAGGTGCCAATGCCGAGATAGGATACCTCTCAACTGATTCCAATGGGTGCCATACCTTGTAATGAGTCGAATCGAGTCATCTTTGTTTTTAGATAGACTTTTTTCTTTCCGTTTAATCAAGGTTTCTCTTGGTATAGACTCTGCTTTTAACTTGGCCTCATGCAGCAATTGGTCATCATACCCTCTTTGGCGGAATCTTTCTGTCATAGCCTCAGCCTCACAAGCAAAATCACTCTCTCTTGTACAGTTCCTGCGGATACGCAAGAATTGACCCACAGGAATACCTTGAATCTGAGTCTGTGGGTGAAAGCTTGAGGCATGTAATAACATGTTGCCAGCTGTCGGTTTCCTAAATGGGTGAGTCAATACGGGCACGTAGGAATTGCTCTGATGCCTCAGCACTTCAGGCGGAGTTAGGTGTCGTGGGCTCCCGACTTGTGGAGCGGGGGTATCCGGGATGGATGATTGAGAGGGGGAAAAAACGAGCCCTGATGAGGACCAGGGAAGAGTTGCTCGCCCCTGGCTCTCGTCAGATACCGTTACAATCGACTGGTGGAACAGTCTTTGTGACTACCTACAGCCAGGAATTTAGACAGGTCACGCAGATTGTGAAAAAGTACCTGCCTGTACTGGAGGCTGATGCAGCTCTTAACGTTATCCTTAAATCAGGAGTTAGATTTGCTAGCAGGAGGGCCCCTACATTGGGAAGTATTTTGTCCCCTAGTTTATTTTCAACTGGTTCTCGGCGTCCATGTTGGTTAACCACCTTGGGTTCCTATAGGTGTAACTTTTCCACCTGTAGGTACTGTGTTGTTCATAGACCTACACGTTCTGTTGTATCCTTTTCCAACGGAAATACCTTTTCTATGAAGCAATACATTAACTGTGACACAAAATCTGTGGTTTACCTTATCTCTTGTTCCTCATGCCAATTACAGTATGTTGGGTGTACTACCCGACACCTCAGACAGAGAATAGGTGAACACTATAGGGGTGCCGGGTGGGTGACCATGGAGGTATCAAATGTAGCCAAGCATTTTAGATCTGTCCATCTGGGCGACATGTCCTCTTTTTCATTCCAAGGTATTGAGCGTGTCCATATGCCAGCGAGAGGAGGGGACGTGTACAAACGACTCCTCACTCGGGAAGCATATTGGATCTTCAAATTAGGGACCCGCTCACCGAGAGGCCTTAATGCCAGATGGGACCTGAATTTGGTTACCTAATGTGGATTTACCGTCCCTGACTATGACCAGTGCAATATTACAACAATAATAACATCTGCCTGTATACACTACTCTTTTTTGTGATGACTATTTGCTAGTTGCTGCGTATTATTGTGCCATGTATAATCATATGTATTTACATTTTTATTGTATATCATGTTTTTATTTATTTGATTATATAATTGAGGCTGTTTCTCAATTTTCTCCTTTTTTTTAATGTATGCACCTCTTTGTTTGTGGGTGGGGTTTGTGAACATGTGACTTTGGGTGTGGTATTTTCCTACTTAAGGGTCATCCCTGTTCACTTGCACCCATGCTATGATTAAGGACGTGTAACGTCCGAAACATGTCAGCATGTGGTGATGGATTTTAGCTTGTCATGTACGTGATTTAATAAAGCGAAGTTCTTTTTCCACTGACCTGGTGCGGAATTCACTCTCTACTTTCCTAAATGTGCAGGTAGAAATGCCCATGTCATCCTTTCTGATCATGAGATCCAGGAAACTAATTTCCTTACTATCTACCACATGAGTCAGGGAGATGTTACGATCATTCATATTAAGGTGGTCCAGGAAGACCGCAAGGTCCCCTCTCGATCCCCGCCAGACCAGGAAGACGTCATCAATAAAGCGAATCCAACAGGCGGCGTGCACCCCAAAGGCCACGTTGCTATACACCTCGCTCCGCTCCCAGAAGCCGAGGTGCAGGCAGGCATATGCAGGGGCACACGCCGCCCCCATTGACGTCCCCCTGATCTGGCGGTAGAATTTTCCACCAAACCTGAAACAATTTCTGGTTAAAACTATCTCCAATAGTTCGAGTATGAATTGTTTCCTTTCATTTTGCATTTGTTCCACCTCGGTAAGGAAGAATTCAATTGCCGCTATACCAACATGGTGCGGTATGGACGTGTATAGGGCCTCAACATCGATACCCACTAGCAAGTCATTTGGCAGAACTTGAAACCCATCCAGAAGGGTCAAAGCCTCACCAGTGTCTCGAGCAAAGGAGGGAAGTCTCTCAACTAGTGGCTTGAACACTAGGTCCAGAAACCTGCACACATTTTCGAGAGGTCCCTCCACCGCCGACACGATGGGTATTCCAGGTGGATGTTCAAGGTTTTTACCTTAATGGAGGCTGATAATGTCTCTTGTAACAGGAAAGACTTCACACTCAATACACTTCACTTAATCAGCAGCAGATTCCTTCACATTAGCTGGCAGCAACAACTGTATATTTAAGGCCTATGCACACAGTCTCTAGTAACAGCACTATGAACAGGCCTGGCCTCTCCAGTGTAACGCTTGGTGGTGTATTCTCCACAGTCAGCATGCAACGCATGAGCTGGCGTGGAGGAGGTACACACACTAGCACCAGAAAACAGGCTATCCCTAGTATAGTGGAGGGGAGGACTGACTCCAATAGGAGATTGTGGCGCACAGAGCCGGTGCAGATCTGACAGCCACAAACAATGCTTTCGTAATAACGTCTCAGCGCAAAGTAGCACTGAGCGCACAAACCAGAACTGAGGAGATCAGGACAGGTAGACAGAATGAACGCTTGCTAGCTAGCGGCTACTTAGCGACAGCAAGCGTCCAAAACCAGACAGACTGGAATGAGGCAGCCAATGCGCTGCGGCGATGGCGTGCCTCACAAAGACAGGACAGGACAGTCAGAAAATAGCAGGATTAAGATAGATAAACGTAACACAGATAAATATACAATAAGTATGTCTTCCTAGCGTATTACAATTACAGCTATCAATGAAACTATTTGTAACGTCTGACTAACATATGTATATATCGGCAATGAACCGATATATGACATAAGCAGGAACGCTGACTAGGAATGGAGTAATACAGGGAACAGGACTCAGAAGGATTCGCTATCTCTTCGCAGAGATGAACGCAATCCACAAACGGTAATAGAACAGGATTCAGAAGGATTCGTTATCTCTTCGCAGAGATGAGCGCAATCCACAAACAGGACCAGGAACAGGATAACTAGCTCAGCACGGGTGTTCACGGTACGCGCAAACTACCAAAACGTGCTGGAAAACTGACTAACTGAACACAGGATATAAACAGTTCGTGTACGTATACATCAGCGACACTGATGTATCACGTAACACAAATACAAGGAAAATAATAAACGTGCTGGTATGCATATATATTGGCAATGAACCAATATATGATGCAAAACCAGCAAAGTATCTTTAGAACAAGAAACACGATCGGGGGCTAAAGCGACAGCAAGGCAGGCTTAAGCTGAAGCTATGAAAACCCAAGGAAACCCTGCAGGAAGCAGATCTTTATACTGAGGTCATCCAATGGGAGCAGACATGCAGATTCCCACACAGGTGAATGATAATCAGTCACAAGCTGACAGCAGGGAAAGACAGACAAATCTATGCAGCTTGCATGGAAATAGATCAGAACTGCCTGAGCTGCAGCACTACTACTTCCAGTAATAGCTGCTGCAGCAGCGATCATTACAGTACCCCCGCCTTTAAAAGCGGATTCCAGACGCTTTTCAAAACTGAAATTCCCAACAAAACAGTCTGACTGATAATTCATGATGACCGGGACAGCCCGGCAAGACCGAATTCCAGAATCAGTCCCCACAAGACTGGACCCATCAGAACCAGAACCTACAGAACCATGCCCATCAGTACTACAAGCCCCAGTGTGACACCCATCAGAACCATGATTTCCAGAAGAAAGCCCTCCGAAATTCCCTGAGCGATACCCACCGCCTTCCAGGAACCGTTCAGAAACGCCAAAGCCTTTGCAATGCCCACCGGTACTGTCTTTACCAAGACAAAACCCACTGTTGAACCAGTCCAAGGCACCAGGACAAGTTTTCTCAGAGACCTCCCAGAACACCTTGAAGCTCCAAAGAGATCCCCATAGGTCAGAATGCCCCTTAGGCTCACATGGAGAACTATCAAGAACCCCTATGGAACCTAGGGCAATTCCCGAGTCAGGGCCACAAGGACAAACATCAATATCAGGGCTTTCAGGGACCAGAACCATCTCTGGGCATGCAGGCAGACTGGCAACATCAGAACGTGTTCCCACTAAGGAAGCAACAGAGCACGCTAACACCTTAGACACACTTGGGCATTCTGGCACACAAAGAACATCTGGGCACACCGGCACAAGAGAAACCTCTGGGCATGTCAAGGAACTGTGAGCCTCAGGGTCAGCCAAGACAGGACCAAAGCCAGGACTGGCCAAAAAAAAATCATCATGACTAAACTTCGCAACTACTGGACTTTTACACGAGAATGCTGGATCAGACTTAGATGTCGCTGATTCCAGCAAAGTCAGTAACAAATCAGATTCAGGGGCACTACCAAGACAGGACAAATCTTCTGATGTATGCACTGAACCAGATAGGGACTCCACAACTACCTCTGGACTGGACAGAGACTCATTTAATACACTGGATTGGAGCTCATGAGGCGCTGCAGAACAAGTCAGTATTGCAGCAGCCCCCACTGGACTAGGCAAAACTGAGGAATTCCCTGGACAGGAAAGGGACTCTGGAACCTCTGCCACAGCGGCCAGAGAACCAGAATCTTTCAGGATACAGGGCTGGGTTTCAGGAACACTCATCAGACCGGACTGAAATTCTGAGATTTCTATTATTTTGACCAGAGAATCAGAATTATCCATGTTACAGGGCAAGACTTCTGAAACATTCAGAGGACAGGGCTGGAGTTCCTCGGCTGTTACAACACTGGAGAGGGACTCAACATTGGTTAAATCAGACTGTGTACAGGGCAAGGTATCTAACACACTTGCTGACGAGGACAATATTTCAATGGCTTCTGCTTTGCTGGACAGAAATTCATCAAGTTTTATTAGAGCAGACTGTAATTCCAAAACAGCTGCTAGACAAGTGAATATTACTGCAACACCAACTGAGGTAAGCAGTGCCTCAGACCCTTCTGCTAGAGGGTTTGAAATATCCAAAGTACTGGGTGAAGCATAAGACTCTGCGACCACAGCTTCACTGGACAGGATCACTGAACAGTCCATATTGCAGGGCAAAACCATGGAAGCACCTGCTGGACAGCATAATGATTCTGTGACCTGAGTTTCATTGGATTGATCTACTGCACAATTCATGGTACAGGGCAAATTTATTGGAACATTTTCTGAACAAGGTAATAATTCTGCGATTTCAGGTTCACAGAGCAGATGCTCTGAGCTATTCACGAAACTAGAGCGAGGTGTAGAAACAGGAAGATCAAGACACAATGTTTGCGCATCTGAATCACCATTCATTTGTAAAATTGGAAAATTCAGATGCTGGGGTTCTGAGTTTACTAGACAGGATTGCTGGGACTCGGAAACTGATGTAGTGCATCTATTGGCATCTGCTGGATCAGACAGGAGTTGAACTTTATTAACACAGGTAATTTCTGCAGAAGTGTTTGCAGAGACAGGCAAGATTTTTCTGGTGTCTGTTTCACTAAACAAAGAGTCATGAGTACTGGCTAGGCTGGACTCGGAAGTCAGCAGGACCTCTGGATTCTCTGCTGAGAAATTTACGCAGGGCAAGGTTAAGAATGTATCAGTGGCTTCTGTTTTACTGGGAAGTAACACTGAGTTATCCATGGTACAGGGTGGAATTGCAGGAACTTCAATTTCACACAAAAAGAGCTCCGAATCACCTGCTGAATCAGCCAAAGGTGCTGAAGCAGGCGGGTCAGAACGCCAAATTTGCGAATTCGGAGTCACATAAAAATCATCCAAAATCAGTTCCCACACATCAATCAATGGAGCCACAAAGTCATACCCACACACACCAGTTTTTATTAGGTTATAGGCAGACTTAATGCATGCATTCAATACTAATTCACTTTTTGCACTGTAAAATTGACAAAATGAACTTGAATCATTCTTCCATTCATTGACCAGAGCTTCCATCTCTCCTTTCTCAAATGGAGGATTCCAAGCATACTTAACAGGCAGATCATGGTTTGCAGATATGATTGTAGCAGGGACATATATTGGGTTAATTAGCAGGTGATTGGCAGATTCCTTATTCCTAAGAATCTCCAATACCTGTAGCAAGTGCTGAACTGTAGTGTATGCAAACTTTCCTTGCTTCACAAATAAGTTGATTTGTTCAATACTCTGTAATATCTCCTCATAATCATACTCAGATAATTCTTTTAAACAAAAATCTTTATTTTCCCTAGCCAGGGAGGAAAGTTCATTAGTAGTTTCATAAGTCCATTTAACTCTCCTGAAAGACAATTGCATTTAATTATCTGTTAATGGCAGAATCTCATTATAGGTCTCAGTCGCTAAGGATAACGACTCTGCAGATCGGACACGTTTCTTAGAACGTTTGCGTTTGGCCTTAGACCCTGCTGTTTTCCCTGCTGTTCTTGGTGATTTATTCAAGGCTGCAGGAAAATTATCAGTAACACTTTCTGCTTGCTGAACATTTTTGCAAGCAATTGAAGGAGTAGCTGATTGACCTGCTGCCAGGAATTCATTAAGAGGAAAAGGCAATGGATCTATGCGCAACCAGTTATGGATCACAAACGCTAGAAATTCCAGTGGTCTCTCTTTCAAATCGGAATGATTGAGAACATCAAATGCCCACTGGAATAATTCCCCTTTAAACAAAATATAACTTAGTTGGAGTGCCCAGGTTGAAACAGGAGTCGCTTGGAGATCAGGATTGGTCAGGAACCTGGCACATTCAGAGAAAAACTCATTTTCTGTTTCAGAGATAAGTTCTTCAAATTTCTTAAAGGAACAGGAACCATAATTGACAGTGTCATACTTTCTGGGAATCCCCCCACAATGGGGATTGGTAATGGGGTTTTCATAATGTAAGGCTTGGTGGTGTATTCTCCACAGTCAGCATGCAACGCATGAGCTAGCGTGGAGGAGGTACACACACTAGCACCAGAAAACAGGCTATCCCTAGTATAGTGGAGGGGAGGACTGACTCCAATAGGAGATTGTGGCGCACAGAGCCGGTGCAGATCTGACAGCCACAAACAATGCTTTCGTAATAACGTCTCAGCGCAAAGTAGCGCTGAGCGCACAAACCAGAACTGAGGAGATCAGGACAGGTAGACAGAATGAACGCTTGCTAGCTAGCGGCTACTTAACGACAGCAAGCGTCCAAAACCAGACAGACTGGAATGAGGCAGCCAATGCGCTGCGGCGATGGCGTGCCTCACAAAGACAGGACAGGACAGTCAGAAAATAGCAGGATTAAGATAGATAAACGTAACACAGATAAATATACAATAAGTATGTCTTCCTAGCGTATTACAATTACAGCTATCAATGAAACTATTTGTAACGTCTGACTAACATATGTATATATCGGCAATGAACCGATATATGACATAAGCAGGAACGCTGACTAGGAATGGAGTAATACAGGGAACAGGACTCAGAAGGATTCGCTATCTCTTCGCAGAGATGAACGCAATCCACAAACGGTAACAGAACAGGATTCAGAAGGATTCGTTATCTCTTCGCAGAGATGAGCGCAATCCACAAACAGGACCAGGAACAGGATAACTAGCTCAGCACGGGTGTTCACGGTACGCGCAAACTACCAAAACGTGCTGGAAAACTGACTAACTGAACACAGGATATAAACAGTTCGTGTACGTATACATCAGCGACACTGATGTATCACGTAACACAAATACAAGGAAAATAATAAACGTGCTGGTATGCATATATATTGGCAATGAACCAATATATGATTCAAAACCAGCAAAGTATCTTTAGAACAAGAAACACGATCGGGGGCTAAAGCGACAGCAAGGCAGGCTTAAGCTGAAGCTATGAAAACCCAAGGAAACCCTGCAGGAAGCAGATCTTTATACTGAGGTCATCCAATGGGAGCAGACATGCAGATTCCCACACAGGTGAATGATAATCAGTCACAAGCTGACAGCAGGGAAAGACAGACAAATCTATGCAGCTTGCATGGAAATAGATCAGAACTGCCTGAGCTGCAGCACTACTACTTCCAGTAATAGCTGCTGCAGCAGCGATCATTACATCCAGGTTCTGGGTTGCTATATTTCTATCTCAGCAAGCCTCCACTGGACACTGGCTACTAACTGAACACACACTGTACTTGTAGTTGGCTCTAGGGCCCATACTCATCTGACTGCCGGATTTCCTTCCTGTCTGGGCTAGCTCGGATTTGCTCTGTGTACGCTGCCTCTGGCCTCCGGTCACTGTCTGGCCTGGTTGCTGCTGTCTCTCCGTCGGGTCTCTGGCCGCCGGGTCCCCTCTTAGTCTCTGGGGTGACTGCTACGGCTGTTGTCCTCGTGGCCTCCTCCCCGCTCTCTCCGCCGCCTCCTAACTTTTTCTTAAGTTCCTCTATCCTCTCCTCTCTGGCATGCTCTGGCTGGTTCTGGCCAGTTCCCTCCGGCTACACCCTTCTAGCTCTGCTCCTCCGCGCCTGCGCTGTAGCTTCCGACAGGTCGCACGGGGCTTTTGGAAAGTTCCACTGCTCTGTGTGCTTTGGTCGCCTTGCAACAGTCTATGCGACCATTACAGCGCCTCCACTCCTTTCCCATGCGCTGTTTTAGTTCCACAGGCGAGCATCTAAGGCAAAACTTAGTCTTAGATACTAAAGTTACCTCACACATAGAAATACATTAGCAAAACTTTTGGGACCCTCTTTTAGAGGGTTACACATGACAGTACCGCAAGCTAAATTCAGGGAGGCACATTGCACACGGTTGTGCATCATAGCGTGCCTTCTTTAGTTACTTAAATTAAACCTTTACCCTGGTACATCAAAAAAATGTACTTACCCGGGGCTTCCCCAAGACCCCTGCAGCCGTCCTGTGCCCTTGCCGATCCTCAAGTGTCCTCTGGTCCCGACTGCGGGTTCGTTTCGTTTGCAGCCAACTGAGAGTTGACCCCCGGCCACGCATATTTCTCTTTTTCTTGCCATCATCAAGCGCGTCCTGCGCAGGTGCAGTACGTCTGTCGCCGAAGGCACAGGTCGGCTGCAGGGGGCTTGGGGAAGGCCCAGGGTAAGTGAAACTTTTTTTTATGTACCAGGGTTAAGGTTCATTTTAACATATTAGTGGCCATGCTAGTAAAATATCGCGGTGATGATACTTCACAACAGCGGCTGGCATTTAAAGGAGCATGTGTTGCTATGTAACCAATGCGCATAACTAGGGAAGGAGCGATACGCTGCACGCCCACGTGTAACGTGCCTCCCTGGATTTAGGTCACTTCATGAAACAGCCCCTATGTCCAGTCTCCACTGCAGTTCACACTCATTATTTTACACTAGCCGACCCGCAGCGTAGCATACGCCGCATAAGGGGGTAGCGGGCAGGAAGGGGGTATTGGGCACAGTGGTGGGTGCCGCCCACTGTATTGTAAGTGGACAGCATTGCAGGAAGTGACGGCAGTGGAACTCACGCTGGAACGCATAAGAGGTGAGTCATCCCCGCCCGCTGCCTCTTACTAATAGCGGAAGCTGCTGCTGAACTTAAGCTACAGACTAACCAGCAAGCTCATGGTGAACCAGAACTCATTGGAGTGTGTGAGGGGCTACAATGGTCCTAAAAGCCCCCTTACTAAGATGCTATGGAAAACAAAAGTTTGCTTTCTTAGAACAGAAATAATTTGTGATAACGCAGGTTGGAGTGAGCTTGAGATGTCTCCCAGTGCATCACTGCTGAATATATGCAAATTAATCATTTTTGCCCTTAAAAGCTAAACAAACCTCCGGAATCACTGGAATGTAATGATGTGTCAGCTAGTTAATTTGTACAGAGCCATAATAATCCAACATGCATACAGACTGTTTCAGATTTTTTTTTTTTTTTTAATTTTTTTTACCTCAGATTAGTCTTAATCTCTCCATAGAGACATAAATGCCCCCTAAAAGAGGAATCAGTCCAATCATCATATGGCATTTATTTTTATAATCTTTTTCTTGGGTCGTAAAAAATCAATATTCTCCAGAAATTAATCTTCCCCACACTCTTTCCTGTTTAGACACATAGTAACCCATTAACCTCACGGTCATATCATCCTGACGATAATCTGACAAATTATAATGATACACCTGCATCCTTCTTACAAGCCACAATGGGAAACCGAACCTCCTCGCTGTTATAGCAGTATCTTCTCCAAGTATCTCTCTCACTGCAATCATTATGCGTAAAGCAACATTATCCGACATACTATTCCACAACTTATTCGTCTCTTCCACCACCTTCACAATCTCTTTAGCACAACTTCTAGTCTGTATCACACAGTCCCTCTCAAGTGGCTCATAATACTGCCTTTCAAGCCGCACATTCGGTATACTATGTTCCAATAACACAATCTGATCACCTCCTTCTCTCCCAGACGCTGCAACACATCGCCTGGGCTGCGGAGCAGGGCTATCCGGCTGCCCAGCATCTTCCACCTGAACTTCCATCTCATCATCCGAATCTTCCAGTACAACATACGGATTAGGTGACAGGGGCACCTCTGGAGCACTCCCTACCCCCAACTTCAGCTTCTTACCCCCTCCTACTCTGCTTTCCTCCTCCTTCCTCAGCCTCCCCCTCCCTCCATGCCTCATCCTTGACTTCTGCTTCTCCCACTCCATCTTATCCTGCTCCTCCTTTTTATCCATCTCTGCACCCCAATCTATGGGCTCCTCTCCCCCCCGTGCCTCCTTTACCTCACCAGAACCTACTACCTTCGGCAGCAACACCGCACTCTGCTTCTTCTGCACCTTGGCCACACCCCCCACTCCTGAGGAACTACTACTCCCAGCTCGGCTACTCTGCACCTTCCCGCTGCCCATCCCACTGCTCACCTTACCTTTGCATACTGACTCCTCCCTCCTCTCTGGCTGACCCGCCTCCTCCCGCCGTCTCCCCCGCTCCTGGGTGACCCCCTGCCCCTCACTCACCCCCGCAATCACCTCTGCAGTCTTCCCAACACCGGACCCACTCTGCACAGCCACTTTCCGTGCCAGGGCCTCCTCCTCCTCCTCCCGCAGCACGGCTTGCACACAAGTAGCGTCACCCACCGGCTCCTCCTCCCCAGACACGTCACCATCTGCCGGTGCAGCTCCGCTCACTCTCTCTCCACGAGTCTCCTCCTCCATTCGCTCCACAGCCTGAACACAAGAATCATCACCCACGGACTCCTCAGCCGTCACATTCCCATCTTCCGCAAACAGATCCGCCTGGCTGCACGGACTCTCACCAGCCACTCCCACAATCACTCCAGCCACTCCCACACCAGTCACCTCCGCAATCACAGCCGCTGTCACCTCCGCCGCACGCTCGTCACTCACCCCAGTCTCCTGGCGGCCATCCTCCTCACTGTACTCATCACCCTCCTCACTCTCCACATCCAGCAGCCCAACATCCGCCTCCTCACCACCCAGTGTCACATCCATCACAGCCGCATCATCCAGCAACTCCTCCAACTCCCCAATCACATCGGCAACAGTATCCAGAGACGCCGAGAGCGGGACCACCTCACTGACGTCACCACTCTCAGCACCCACACCAGTCACCTCCCCACGCTCCACAGACACCTCCCCATTCGCTGCAGCCCCGCTCTCCTGACCACGCCCACCACTCTCTGCAGCAGTCACGTGAGACGCCAAGCCGGCAGAACCTCCGCCCTCCTCTGCCACCGGCCCGGACGCCTCCCTCCGCTCCTCAGCATCAGGTACAGTATCAGGTACAGTATCAGTAGCACGTAACACATCAGCAGCAGCAGCCAGCACAGAGCGCCCGGTGGTATTAGCACCCCAGCCAGCAAACATATTACGGCTCTCCCGAGCCACCTCAGCGTAGGAGAATAAGCTCCTCCCCCTGTTCATCTTACAGTCTCGTGCCATGTGCTCGGCCGACCCGCAGAGATCACACACACGGGGGGCCGGGCACGCAGAGGCCATGTGTCCCTTCAGCCTACAAATGCGGCAGGCTGCCTTATTGGGGCACTGGTCCCTGAAATGGCCATATAGGAAACAATATCGGCAATACTTCGGCTGCCCCTGGTAGTACACCGTGCATCTCTCACCTGCCACGGTAAAGGCAGCCGGAGGGTGCACAGTGCCACCGTACCCATCAGAGTCTTTCTTCAAAACCACCTTAAACTTGATCTTACTCCGATACATCTTATAAGGGTTATACAGTTTCTCAGCATTACCAATATCCTCACAATATTGCTTCAAAAAGGTCCTCACTGTGTGCACTTCCATAAACGGGTTCAAACAATGGACAGTCAAATACTTCACCCCAGGGTCAAACATGGGAGTGATCTGGATCTTCTGCAGCACAGGATAAGTCCCCTCCAGAACCAGCTTCTTCCAATTTTCACACAGTGCATTTCTCCTCGGTATAAAGAGAAAGATCATAAGTGCCCAATTCCACAAACTCCTGAATGGCATAGATCTCTGTTACCTGTAGGTCTAGGATATCCAGCAGCACATCGACACAGACCGTCTTCAGACCGATTTCCTTCACCGCCTCCTTATCCACCTGAATTCGCACAGAATTGCGCAGTGGCGTTCTCCTGGGCTCCATCATCGTAGCAACCAGCTAGACGACCTTCACCCCTCTGATGTTCCCGGGGCCCCCAAAAGGAGACCCCCCACTAAGCCTCCTGACTCAGAACCAAATACAGACACACTTGGTCTAAGCCAAAAGGCCGAGCGGCGATGCACAGCCTGATTCAGATTGTTTGATCCTCATCAGTGCATGGCATAGATTAATTTAGCTCTATGGAGTAGGGCTTGTTACACCGAGAGGTACAGACTAACCAGCTAGCTCATGGTGAACCAGAACTCATTGGAGTGTGTGAGGGGCTACAATGGTCCTAAAAGCCCCCTTACTAAAATGTTATGGAAAACAAAAGTTTGCTTTCTTAGAACAGAAAGAATTTGCGATAATTTAGGTTGGAGTGAGCTTGAGATGTCTCCCAGTGCATCACTGCTGAATATATGCAAATTAACCATTGTTGCCCTTAGAAGCCAAATACTCCTCCAGAACTGCTGGAATGCAGTGTTTAACTTCTAAGGGCAACAATGGTTAATTTGCATATATTCAGCAGTGATGCACTGGGAGACATCTCAAGCTCACTCCAACCTGAATTCTCGCAAATTCTTTCTGTTCCAAGAAGGCAAACTTTTGTTTTCCATAGAACTTAAGCTAGAGGAGGAGCACAGATGGGGGACCCAGGTGAAGGAAGGGGGGGTCCAACCATTCCTGCCCACTACCCCCTCCAGCTCGGCGGCAAGTGTAGGACCACCCCTGGGGGCAGGGCGCTACTTCTTCTTGCTTGGCCCGGCTCTGGGGGCAGGGCGATACTACTTCTTCTTGCTTGAAGGTTGAGGCACTTAGCCTATTATGGCCTTGATTCATAAAAAGCAGTGCGATAAAAAAAATCTTGTCGGGAAAATACCGCGCTCCATATTTTCCCGGTCTGTGTGCTAATTCATAAAGATTTTCCCAGGTCGGTAAATTACCGCCGCCCATTGAGCGGTACAGTAGAGCAGTGTGGCGATATCTCTCTTTTGCCCTGCACAGATGACTTGCACAGATAGCTCTTTGCACAGATGACTCACCCAGACAACTCAGACAGACTTTCCCTGCCTGCACAAATGACTCGCACAGATGACTCACACAGATGACTCATGCTGGGTACATACCATGGGCTTGATTCACAAAAGAGTGCTAACTGTTAGCATGGACGTTTTCGCATGAATTTTCGCGTTTGCGTGCAATTAAAAGTTATTGCGCAAAATCGTTATCATTTTCACGCAAAATCGTTGATGTTTTGCGCAAAAATTCACGTTTGCGCGCAAAAACGTTAAATTGTGCGCAAAACGCAAAAATACACGCGAAAACGGCCATGCTAACAGTTAGCACTCTTTTGTGTATCAAGCCCTATGCGTTTTCCCGCTCGATCCGCGGGTCGATCGGGATCGATTTGAGTATTTCCGACATTCTCAATTCGGGCTTTGATTGTTCCTGCCGTCGATTTTGCATACTTAACATGCAAATCGATGGCAGGAACAATCGATGCCCGAATCGAGCATGTCGGAAATAGTCGAATCGATCCTGATCGACCCGCGGATCAAGCGGGAAAACGCATGGTGTGTACCCAGCATCACACAGACTTTCCCTGCCTGCACAGATGACTCACACAGACGGCTCTCTGCACAGATGGCTCACACAGACGGCTCCCTGCACTTTGCATTAACACCTCACCAGAGGTGTCGGTAACTATCGTCAGGTTTACCACTTGTTGAAGCCTTTATGTATTGACATTTGCTGACAATTTACTGATGTGTTGGAGGTTACTGCAGCCAAGCCGGTAATTTATCACTCTGGTCGATAATTGTAGCTTTTCATGTGGTAACAGCCTTTATGAATTATTGCTAAGTGCTCGGGAATGTCTGCTGTTTTCAGCATTATCGTATGCGGTAATGCTTTATGAATTGAGGCCTATATATATATATATATATATATATATATATATATATATATATATATATATATATATATATATTAGATAGATTTGCAATAATTCAGGTTGGAGTGAGCTTGAGATGTCTCCCAGTGCATCACTGCTGAATATATGCGAATAAGCTATTGTTGCTTTTAAAAGCTAAACACACCTCCAGAACCGCTGGAAAGCAATGATGTGTCAGCTTGTTAATTTGTACAGAACCATAATAATCCAACATGCATACAGACTGTTTTGGATTATTTGCTCTTCATCAGTGCATGGCATGGATTAATTTGGCTCTATGGAGTAGGTCTTGTAACACCGAGAGGTAGAGTTGAGCCGAAATTTTCGTAATTTCGCATTACTATAATTACGCATGCGAAATTTGCGATTACGATGCGAAATTAGCGTAGCGAAATTGCCATTAAAATCGTAATTGAAAATACCGTAAGCGTAATTTTCAACGCGAAATTTCGCGTTTCGTTCATGCCGTAATTTCGCATTAAACGCTACCGTAATTTCGCGTTAAACCGTAACGCTCCGTATAGTATAAAAAAGCCGCCGACTTTAAGGGTTAATAGCAAAGCCCCCTTAAATGCTAAGAGCCTCAAATTTGGAGAATATATTAAGGAAATTAGGAGGAATAAGAGGAAAATTTTTTTTTTCAAAAAGACCTTATAGTTTTTGAGAAAATCAATGTTAAAGTTTCAAAGTAAAAATGTATACATTTAAAAACCCGCCGACTTTAACGGTTAATAGCAAAGCCTGCTTAAAGTTTAGGAACACCAAATTCCTAGGGTATATTAAGGGGATCAGTGGGAATAAGAGGAACATTTTTTTTTCAAAAAGACCTTATAGTTTTTGAGAAAATCGATGTTTAAGTTTCAAGGGCAAAAATGTCTTTTAAATGCGGAAAATGTCAGGTTTTTTTGCACAGGTAACAATAGTGTATTATTTTCATAGATTCCCCCAAGTGGGAAGAGTTTTACTTACTTCGTTCTGAGTGTGGGAAATATAAAAAAAAAAACGACGTGGGGTCCCCCCTCCCAGACCTCTTTAACCCCTTGTCCCCCATGCAGGCTGGGATAGCCAGAATGCGGAGCACCGGCCGCGTGGGGCTCCGCACCCTGACTATACCAGCCCGCATGGTCCATGGATTGGGGGGTCTCGGAAGGGGAGGGGCAGCCAAGCTTTCCCCTCCCCCTCTGAGCCCTTGTCCAATCCAAGGACAAGGGGCTCTTCTCCACCTCCGATGGACGGTGGAGGTGGAGGCCGCGATTTCCTGGGTGGGGGGTTCATGGTGGAATCTGGGAGTCCCCTTTAAAAAGGGGTCCCCCAGACGCCCACCCCCCCTCCCAGGAGAAATGAGTATAGAGGTACTTGTACCCCTTACCCATTTCCTTTAAGAGTTAAAAGTAAATAAACACACAAACACATAGAAAAAGTATTTTAATTGAACAAAAAACATAACCACGAAAAAAGTCCTTTAATATTCTTAATTAACCATTAATACTTACCTGTCCCTTTAAATAAATGATCCCACGCAATATCCTCGGAAATGTTCTATCAGTTACAATGTAACAAAGTTATTACAATGTAACAACTTTGTTACATTGTAACTACGCCGCACCCGACGTCACTCGCCGCTCACCCGCCGCACGGACCCGACAGAGCTCTGAGCTATATAGCTCAGAGCTCTCTAAGCATCTTTGTATTTGGGCTCCAAGGAGCCCCATTGGTCCTTAGCAGACCAATGGGGTTCCTTCTGATTTGAAGGAACCCCATTGGTCTGCTAAGGACCAATGGGGCTCCTTGGAGCCCAAATACAAAGATGCTTCTCAGAGCTCTGAGCTATATAGCTCAGAGCTCTGTCGGGTCCGGACTCCGTGCAGGACGCTAAGTCCCCGCCGGCTCCGCTGCCCTCCCCGCCTCTCCCACATGTCACCCACATCTGGGTGACATGTGGGTGACAGATCTGGGCGGGGTGGACAGCGGGAGCCGGCGGGGACTTAGCGTCCTGCAAGGACGCGTAAGTGTATGCGGCGGGTGAGCGGCGAGTGACGTCGGGTGCGGCGTAGTTACAATGTAACAAAGTTGTTACATTGTAATAACTTTGTTACATTGTAACTGATAGAACATTTCCGAGGATATTTCGAGGGATCATTTATTTAAAGGGACAGGTAAGTATTAACGGTTAATTAAGAATATTAAAGGACTTTTTTCGTGGTTATGTTTTTTGTTCAATTAAAATACTTTTTCTATGTGTTTGTGTGTTTATTTACTTTTAACTCTTAAAGGAAATTTAAGAACAATTTGCGAGAATTCAGGTTGGAGTGAGCTTGAGATGTCTCCCAGTGCATCACTGCTGAATATATGCAAATTAACCATTGTTGCCCTTAGAAGTTAAACACTGCATTCCAGCAGTTCTGGAGGAGTATTTGGCTTCTAAGGGCAACAATGGTTAATTTGCATATATTCAGCAGTGATGCACTGGGAGACATCTCAAGCTCACTCCAACCTAAATTATCGCAAATTCTTTCTGTTCTAAGAAAGCAAACTTTTGTTTTCCATAACATTTTAGTAAGGGGGCTTTTAGGACCATTGTAGCCCCTCACACACTCCAATGAGTTCTGGTTCACCATGAGCTAGCTGGTTAGTCTGTACCTCTCGGTAGAGATGAGCGTAATGACCGAATTACGATTTCGCGAAATTTCGCGTAATTAGTGTAATTACAATTATGGCCGTAAGTACATAATCGTAATGAAGAAGGATTTCGCGTAAGCGTAATTTTCGCATTACAATGGTTATTTGTTCATGCCGTAATTTCGCATTAAACGCTACCGTAATTTCGCGTTAAACCGTAACGCTCCATATAGTATAAAAAAGCCGCCGACTTTAAGGGTTAATAGCAAAGCCCCCTTAAATGCTAAGAGCCTCAAATTTGGAGAATATATTAAGGAGATCAGGAGGAATAAGAGGAAAAATTTTTTTTTTCAAAAAGACCTTATAGTTTTTGAGAAAATCAATGTTAAAGTTTCAAAGTAAAAATGTATACATTTAAAAACCCGCCGACTTTAACGGTTAATAGCAAAGCCTGCTTAAAGTTTAGGAACACCAAATTCCTAGGGTATATTAAGGGGATCAGTGGGAATAAGAGGAAATTTTTTTTTTTCAAAAAGACCTTATAGTTTTTGAGAAAATCGATGTTTAAGTTTCAAGGGCAAAAATGTCTTTTAAATGCGGAAAATGTCAGGTTTTTTTGCACAGGTAACAATAGTGTATTATTTTCATAGATTCCCCCAAGTGGGAAGAGTTTTACTTACTTCGTTCTGAGTGTGGGAAATATAAAAAAAAAAACGACGTGGGGTCCCCCCTCCCAGACCTCTTTAACCCCTTGTCCCCCATGCAGGCTGGGATAGCCAGAATGCGGAGCACCGGCCGGGTGGGGCTCCGCACCCTGACTATACCAGCCCGCATGGTCCATGGATTGGGGGGTCTCGGAAGGGGAGGGGCAGCCAAGCCCCAAGGAAATTAAAAATCTGTTCCAAGAAGGCAAACTTTTGTTTTCCATAGAACTTAAGCTAGAGGAGGAGCACAGATGGGGGACCCAGGTGAAGGAAGGGGGGGTCCAACCATTCCTGCCCACTACCCCCTCCAGCTCGGCAGCAAGTGTAGGACCACCCCTGGGGGCAGGGCGCTACTTCTTCTTGCTTGGCCCGGCTCTGGGGGCAGGGCGATACTTCTTCTTCTTGCTTGAAGGTTGAGGCACTTAGCCTATTATGGCCTCGATTCATAAAAAGCAGTGCGATAAAAAAAATCTTGTCGGGAAAATACCGCGCTCCATATTTTCCCGGTCTGTGTGCTAATTCATAAAGATTTTCCCAGGTCGGTAAATTACCGCCGCCCATTGAGCGGTACAGTAGAGCAGTGTGGCGATATCTCTCTTTTGCCCTGCACAGATGACTTGCACAGATAGCTCTTTGCACAGATGACTCACCCAGACAACTCAGACAGACTTTCCCTGCCTGCACAAATGACTCGCACAGATGACTCACACAGATGACTCATGCTGGGTACATACCATGGGCTTGATTCACAAAAGAGTGCTAACTGTTAGCATGGACGTTTTCGCATGAATTTTCGCGTTTGCGTGCAATTAAAAGTTATTGCGCAAAATCGTTATCATTTACACGCAAAATCGTTGATGTTTTGCGCAAAAATTCACGTTTGCACGCAAAAACGTTAAATTGTGCGCAAAACGCAAAAATACACGCGAAAACGGCCATGCTAACAGTTAGCACTCTTTTGTGTATCAAGCCCTATGCGTTTTCCCGCTCGATCCGCGGGTCGATCGGGATCGATTTGAGTATTTCCGACATTCTCAATTCGGGCTTTGATTGTTCCTGCCGTCGATTTTGCATACTTAACATGCAAATCGATGGCAGGAACAATCGATGCCCGAATCGAGCATGCCGGAAATAGTCGAATCGATCCTGATCGACCCGCGGATCAAGCGGGAAAACGCATGGTGTGTACCCAGCATCACACAGACTTTCCCTGCCTGCACAGATGACTCACACAGACGGCCCTCTGCACAGATGGCTCACACAGACGGCTCTCTGCACAGATGACTCACACAGACTTCGGCTCCCTGCACTTTGCATTAACACCTCACCAGAGGTGTCGGTAACTATCGTCAGGTTTACCACTTGTTGAAGCCTTTATGTATTGACATTTGCTGACAATTTACTGATGTGTTGGAGGTAACTGCAGCCAAGTTGGTAATTTATCACTCTGGTCGATAATTGTAGCTTTTCATGTGGTAACAGCCTTTATGAATTATTGCTAAGTGCTCGGGAATGTCGTATGCGGTAATGCTTTATGAATTGAGGCCTATATATATATATATATATACACACAAGATGGCGCCGGACTCGGACGCCACGGCCACAGGGCTCCGGCTTTTTCTCTTTTTGCCCAAGTAATCTCTTACCTTTGATCACTTCTGGGCCTCTCTGCCTCCGGGGTGAGATGTGGGGATCACGGGCATGCCGGTCTTTTTTTGCACCAGCCATCGGGTCCAGCTGATTCGGACATCGGCGGACGGGACCCACGTGCTCTGCGTAAATGGGAGGCTCACCACGTGGCCAGCTCAGCTGATAATCCACATGGTGCCGGGTCTGCCATCATTTCTGCCGGCACCAGCTGTTTTCGCCTCCACCGCTGCCTTGATTCTCCGCTGCTGCCTGGGGACATCCTGCAGCTTGGAGATGTGTCGTCAGGCCCAGCTGCTTTGGAGAATCCGGTCCCTGCTGCCATCGGGCCCAGCTGCTCTGGAGGATCCCGTCCCTGCTGCCCAGCACTCCCGCTTGACATCGCTGCTGCGGGGAAGATCAACGGGCCACCACCGGGGAGTTCAGAAGAGCCAGTGATGCCGGGTAGCTGCGAGGACCGCGCGCTGCTCCAGCTGGGGAGTTTAGAGAGCAGTGGGATGCTGGCGCCCCGCTCACTGCCGATGTGGCTGGTCTGCTGATTTACCAGGGGAGGTATGTCTGTCGCCCCATCAGTGGCCCAGCCGCTCTGGAGGAATCCGGCCTGATCAACAGGGACAAGGGGGCACTTTCTGGAAGGCTACATGCACTTAGCCATGGCCATTGCTGTCTGCCCTTCTAGTAATGCAGAGCTCCTCCATCACCATCAGATTGTCCCCTTGGCCTCTCTCCCCCGGCCCCTGTACATCCCAGCCAGGGCCACAGCTCCAGTTGCCTGCCCATCCATCCATCCATCCATCATGGCAGCCACGCTCATCCACCCATCAGCTATCCCCTCTGCCCTTATCCTCCGGCTCTTTGGAGGCAGCTCGCTCCAGCCTCTATCAGCCTTCCACTGCACTTAAAGGTTGCCAGCCTCCCTTGAGCAGCTGTACACTGGCACAAAGCAGCGACATAGGGACTAAGACAACGCCAGACCAGCAGCCGTGGTCTCATTGCTGTTGCCTGTTTTGGGACACTAACACTAACAACCGCAGGGGACTCACCTCACTTTTTCTACATACTCTCTTTCTTTATCTTTCTCTCTCTCTCTTCCCCAAGATAGTCCAAGGGCATCTGATTCAAAGTATCGCTATAGAAGCGTTTTGAGTGCCTTAGACGGCAGCGGATGTCCCCTGGTCCTGCTATTGGGCCCATTCCTTACGAGTTCTTTACCTATGCTTTACTATGACTGTATTATGCATTGTACCTACTGTATGTATTCGCTGTATATATGTATGCACTATATGTATCTACTGTGTACCTACTGTATGCTGTTCAATTTCTGTACTGTACCACCACCGACCCTGTTGTGCCAAAACCAATTCCGGGTACAACTCACGTTGTACTTGGCGAAATAAATGATTCTGATTCTGATTCTGATTCTGATTCTGATATAGTAGACAGATTTGCAATAATTCAGGTTGGAGTGAGCTTGAGATGTCTCCCAGTGCATCACTGCTGAATATAAGCAAATAAGCTATTGTTGCCTTTAAAAGCTAAACACACCTCCAGAACCGCTGGAAAGCAATGATGTGTCAGCTTGTTAATTTGTACAGAACCATAATAATCCAACATGCATACAGACTGTTTTGGATTATTTGCTCTTCATCAGTGCATGGCATGGATTAATTTGGCTCTATGGAGTAGGTCTTGTAACACCGAGAGGTACAGACTAACCAGCAAGCTCATGGTGAACCAGAACTCATTGGAGTGTGTAAGGGACTACAATGGTCCTAAAAGCCCCCTTACTAAGATGTTAAGAAAAACAAAAGTTTGCTTTCTTGGAGCAGAAAGAATTTGCGATAATTCAGGTTGGAGTGAGCTTGAGATGTCTTCCAGTGCATCACTGCTGAATATATGCAAATTAACCATTGTTGCCCTTAGAAGCTAAACACACCTCCAGAACTGCTGGAATGCATTGTTTAGCTTCTTCTTGCTTGGACCGCCCCTGGGGGCAGGGCGATACTTCTTCTTCTTGCTTGAAGGTTGAGGCACTTAGCCTATTATATATATAGATTATAACACATGTGTTTTCAACTGACCTGACCTGACTCTGTGAACCTAGCCTGAGAAATATTTTTCATTCCCTTATCTACATTCTTAAGGCAAATAAAATCAATGGCATAACAATGACATTGCATTATACTGTATATCCTTATTGGTTCCAGTATTTGATTTTTTTATTGCTTAATATTTACATTTCCTTGGTATGAATATTATTAGATGCTAGCTTATCAGGACAGGTACATAAGAAAAAACAAAACAAAAAACTGTAGGACTGTTGCTAGCCGGTCATTTCAGCTAGATCTAAATGCTGCAGATGTATTCGGAACTCTTATCTGCAGGTTTGGTTGAACTTTTGTTTGCACAAAATCTTTATATTTACAGCTGCAGCACACAAGTCTTGGCCTTCACTATAAACGTTTTCAATAACTTTGTAACTGATGACATTTAAGTTTCATTGTTTACATTTGCATTATCTTATCTTGAGTACATATCAGTAAAACAAACTTCGTTACTAGTTAAAAAAAAATGGTAATGTTTCCTGGTTTCCTGATTATATATAAAAAATAAATACATCCATTTTCGTAACTAAATAAAAGAATAAAAATAAAAATAAACATTTCCTACTATTTATAACTTGCAAAATATGAATTAATGATATCTATGTTTAGGCTAGGTTCACAGTTGGATGGTATGGTTGCACATTATAAAGTCTTATAACGCAGCTTACCGCACTGCAGTGATAAGTCTATGGGACGTTCACAGTGCGGCATTAGCGGTACGGTGTAATGAGTTTTGTTATAGTAACACACTGCATGCAGACATTACCTCTAAACACACATGTTAACAGGTGCAGTAAAGCATACATTTTTGTCTGTATGCTTCACTGTACCTACTGTATGCCACGTAACGCAGCGGTAATGTGTAGTACAACTTTTTTCTTGCATTGTGTTGTTTTCCTGTTGAACAGGGAACACAACAAAACATCCCACTGTGAACCTTGCCTTAAAGCGGAACTGTAGATAGAAAATAAACACATTGTTTCACTTATCTGGGGCTTCCCCAAGCCCCCAGCAGCCGCCCTGTTGATTTACATGTTATCGCAGTGCTCTAGCGATTCGAAAAAACGGCTTCAATGCACTTTTTAAATTGCATCGCAGCCAGTGGAAAAGGGCCTTGATATAGCATAGCATGTCACTTCTCTTTTGCGTCTGTGTTAGTCTGCGTACCATCTTAGAGCCTGGTGGCATGGGGAGAGAAGGAGCACAGTAAGATTTATTTTAAAGTTTGGATTTGCCTGGTTAGCATCCTCTTGACTATTGTAACAGCCTGCACTAGAAAATTAATTTTGCATTTAATGCCTAACAGTTACTCTTTAAGGAGAAGAGTGGAAATAAGTAAAAAAAAAAATTCAAAAAGACCTTGCAGTTTTTGAGAAAATCGATTTTAAATATACAAAGGAAAAATGTTTTTAAACTCCGGAAAATTACAACAAAAAAAACATTTTTCCTTTGCATTTTAAAATAGATTTTTATCAAAAACTACAAAGGTGTAATGATCGGTGTAGCAACACAGACGTCTGATTAAGTGTGATATGCAGAATCACCAATAATACAGACGCTATACCTGATTATGTGGTGATCTGCAGTATCACCAATAATACACGTATAGCTGGCAAGATACAATGATACAAGTATGTGTAGTGCTTGGTGCAACAATAGACTGGGCCTTACCAGAGGAGCTGGTAGGCACTATAAGAACTCAGCAACAATAAGTAGCAAGACCTCACCAGAGGAGCTGATGGGGACTTATTAGAACATAGTAACAATAAGTTTTTGCAAGACCTCACCAGAGGAGCTGGTGGGTACTTATAGAACACAGTAACTGATAGTTTAGCTGAGCCTCACCAGAGGAGCTGGTGGGCACTGTAAAGACTACCTCACCAGTGGCGAGGGCCCACTGGTGAGTCGGAGCGTCAGGCAGGCTAGGTTCTGCAACTAAGAGGCAAATGCAGTACAGAGTCAGAAGGCAAAAGAGTAGTAGGTAAACAGGCAGGGATTCAGCAACTAGATCAGGGGGGCAGAAGTAAAAAAACGAATAGCAATAAGCAGGGGTTAGGCTAGCCAGAGTCATACACAGAATATCAATAATATACAGTAACAATCTCCTAGTCTTGTGTGAAATCCCTGTTTTCCTGCCAGATCAAAGCACACCAGATACTAGTCTAAGGTCTGAGCGCTAGCACATAAGTATTCGCAGACGAGCTGCGAGTGAGCAGAGATGGCTTAAGAGGCAGAGGACACCTCCAAGCCGTGCCTACTCCAATCAGCCAATCCTGAGCGGCGAACGTCCGATCTGACGTCTGCTGACCAGCGGGTCAGCTGACGCGCCTCCTCCCAGCATAAAGGTCCTGTCTACCCGCGCGGCCGCGCGATACAGAAATGACAATTCCAACCTCGGCGTGCCAGATGCCGAGGGAATGGAAAAAGACTCTGGATAGGGAACCGAAGCGGCTGCGGAGACACCCTGTGTGACCGCAGCCGCATATGTTACTTTGCTGTTAATCTTCTAGTAATTATTCATAGTACACAACCAATTCATTATATCATATATATTTTTTCGCTTCAGTGTCTCTTTAATGAATCTTCTGTAGTAATTGGTGAAGCCAATAAATTGCTGGAGTGCCTTCAGACCGAAAGGCTGAGGCCACTCCAGAACAGCGGAGACTTTACTGGGGTCCATAGAAAGGCCTGCAGTACAAATCACATACCCCAAGAAAGGAACTTCAGAAACCTAAAAAAGGCATTTTTCTATCTTGACGTACAGGGAATTTTGACGAAACTTGCTCAAAACATACTTGACATGTTCCCTGTGTTTAGCCAAGGTGGTTGAGAAAATGAGGATGTCGTCCAAATAAATGAGGACAAATTGCCCCAGAACCTCCCTGAAAACCTCATTGATTAACTCCTGGAAGACGGCGGGTGCGTTGCACAACCCGAAGGGCATAACAAGATACTCATAGTGCTCGTTGGGCGTGTTGAACGCCGTCTTCCACTCGTCTCCTTACCTTATACGGATCAAGTTATATGCCCCCCTAAGATCAAGTTTGGTAGACACACTGGCATCAGTAATCTGAGAGAACAAATCATCGATCAGGGGAAGAGGATAACGATTTTTTACTGTAATCTTATTCAACCCTCTATAGTCGATACATGGTCTAAGGCCACCGTCCTTCTTTTTAACAAAAAAGAACCCTGCCCCGGCAGGGGGCCTAGAGGGACGAATGAACCCTTTGGCCAAATTGTCAGCAATATATTCCTGCATGGCAATTTTCTCAGGCCCGGAAAGATTATACAGATGGTCCCGAGGAGGCATACAACCTGATCTCAAATCAATAGGGCAGTCAAAACTTCGATGAGTTGGAAGTTTGTCTGCAGCCTAGTCTTGTGTGAAATCCCTGGTTTCCTCCCAGATCAAAGCACACCGGATACTAGTCTAAGGTCTGAGCGCTAGCACATAAGTATTCGCAACCGCAGACGAGCTGCGAGTGAGCAGAGATGGCTTAAGAGGCAGAGGACACCTCCAAGCCGCACCTACTCCAATCAGCCAATCCTGAGCGGCGAACATCCGCTCTGACATCAGCCGACCAGCGGGTCAGCTGACGCGCCTCCTCCCAGCATAAAGGTCCTGTCTACGCGCGCGGCGGCGCGATACAGAAACCTTATGTGCAAATGACAATTCCGTCCTCGGCGTGCTAGACGCCGAGGGAACGGAAAAAGACTCAGAATAGGGAACCGAAGCGGCTGCGCAGACACTCTGCGTGACCGCAGCCGCATATGTTACAAAAGGCTCTTTGAAAAATTATTTTATTTGGTTTGCTCCCACCCTTCCCCTTAAAGAGACTCTGTAACATCAAAAAGATCCCCTGGGGGGTACTCACCTCGGGTGGGGGAAGCCTCTGGAGCCTAATGAGGCTTCCCACGCTGTCCTCTGTCCCACGGGGGTCTCGCTGCAGCCCTCTGAACAGCCGGCGACAGACCCGACTGTAATTTCAATAATTACCTTTGCTGGCTCCAGCGGGGGCGCTATGGCTGCTTTCGGCTCAGAACTAGACGGAAATACCCGATCTCCGTCGGGTCCGCTCTACTGCGCAGGCGCTGGAGACTTGCACATGCGCAGTAGAGTAGACCCGACGACGATCGGGTATTTCCACCTACTTCGGAGCCGACAGCCACCAGAGCGCCTGCGCAGGAGCCGGGAAGGTAAATATTTACGTCGCCGCTGTACGGAGGGCTGCAGCGAGACCCCCGAGGGACGGAGGACGGCGTGGGAAGCCTCATTAGGATCCTGAGGCTTCCCCCACCCGAGGTGAGTACCCCCCAGGGGACAGTTTGATGTTACAGTTCCTCTTTAACCTCCCTAGCGGTATGGACAGAAATGTCCGTTCAAAAAAAACATGCTGTGAACAGTATAAACATACATACACATCAATACTCTCCTGCACTGTATACTAGACCCTTGCTTGACACATTTTGGCAAGTTACAGGGAAAAAAAAGTTTTAAAAATAAATTTTATCACTGTTTGCACAGAAATCCTGGGGAAATTGAACGCTGGGAAGGTTAACAGACTTAGCAATTTTGGTGACAATAGCATGTATGGGTGCTTTTCTATCAACCACTAAAGCTGGCACAAAATTATGCAAAAAATCATGTGAAAATTACGTAGCAAAAAAGTTTTACTATTTACCTGATTTAATGTTTTACTTTAGCTAACATCTGGAAATATGCCTGAAGAAGGGGGCTAGATCCCTGTAAGCTTGTATCATTTAACTTTGTCAGTCAGCCATTAATAGGGATGGTCGGAATGCCAATTTCCGATTCCGCGGTAAATCCGCATTCCGCCATTGCCAAATTACCGATTCCGCTTTCCGCTACCAATTTCCGCATTCCTATGCGGAATTTCCGCCGGAAATCGCGGAAATTCCGCCCGACTTTAACATCGATTTTCTCAAAAACTATAACGTGTTTTTGAAAACTTTTTTTGCATCTTGTTCAGAAGATTCTGTTTAATAAACCCTGAAAATTTGGTGTTTCTAGGACTTACGGGGGATTTGCTATTAACCGTTAAAGTCGGCGGATTTTTACTGTAATGTAAAATGCAGAAAATAGGCAGATGCAGATTTTCTGCATTTTAAATTACAGTAAAAATCAGCCGACTTTAGCGGTTAATAGCAAAGCCCCCTTAAGTCCTAGAAACACCAAATTTCCAGGGTTTATTAAACAGAATCTTCTGAACAAGATGCAAAAAAAGTTTTCAAAAATACCTTATAGTTTTTGAGCAAATCGATGTTAAAGTCGGAGGGAATTTCCGTGATTTCCGGCGGAAATCCGCCTACCGCACTTGAATTACCGATTTCCGCATTCCGATGCGGAAATGCAATTTCCGATCGGAATTTCGGAAATTGCATTTCCGCAGGATCCGAATGAGCATCCCTAGCCATTAACCACTTTTTCCACCACTACAGTACAGTATATCTACATCCTCTGTGACTTCATCTAAGCCACGAGTACGTAGATATATTTCTTATAGCAGAAACAGTGATGTGCAGGATTGGGCTTGCTTCTGTGCACACCTGTGGCACTATCTGCTGCAGCACTAATTGGTGAAAGGGAACATATGATCCCTGAGCCAATAAGATTTATTTTAACCATTAAAAACACTTTTATTTTCTCAGTTCATAGTAAAAATTCACACAGCAGCATTATTTCAGAATCAGATATCTTTACCATGAATTGTGACAGGAACATAATTTAAGTTTTGTGATAAACGGTAGTAATAGCCAAAAAATGTGTGTTTTTTATCTACAACAGAGCTTTTTATTTTTAAACTGGAATTGGTAAAACTGAGAAATAAGCAGGGTTGCTCGGGTAGTACTTTTTAAAACCTGCCTGGATCCGGGTACCCAGATACCCGGATCCGAGTCGGATATCTGGATCCGACCTTGCGGATATCGGAGTGAATTCGGATATCCGACCAAATTACTCGCGGGTACCCATCCTATTCGGGTATCCGGATAGAAAAAAACTGGAAGTGTGCTTTAAATAGCTTTAAAAAGGGTTTTTAGGGTAAATGATGCATGTAGCATCATGTTTTTTTTTACAGGGAAACACTAATTTATTATTTGGTGGACATAAAATGAAAAAAAAAAAAAGCTGTAAATTAACATCAGGACTAGGTTCCAGACAGCGGTCGTGCAGCCCACATTGTCCAATCGCAAAACAGGGACATGACAGTTTTCAGCCCAGACACCTCCAAAAAATGACACCGCAATTGTGTTTTGGGTTGAATATAGGTGGTGGTATCAGCAGCAGTGGCCTGTGGCACTGTGGCGGTGCCAGCGCCAGCTTGCTTCAGCCTCTTGAACTCCTCATGCTCAACAACATGTTTTTTGGCCAGATGGGTGATGAAGCTGGAGGGGTTACAACCTCTGCTCATATGTAATTTGCACACATTGCATATGGCAAACTTGCTGTCCAATGAGGGCACAGTGAAAAACCGCCAGATTGGGGAGGTGAAGATTCCCCTGTGGCCTGAATGGGATGCTGCGGCTTTTCTCCCTGTGGCATTTGGGGGTTGAGTGGTGCGGCTGGTGGTAGCGGCAGAAGGATGTGGTGGGTCCCTCATTCCACGGCCACTGTCTGCAATGCTGATCCTCCGTGCCAAACCCACCGACGCATCCTCCTCCTCAGAGTCAGAGCTGACATCCCCATCCTGTGGATGGTAGTCACGGTCCTTCATCCCATTATGATCATCATTCCCTCCCTCTTGAAAACCCAGAACATCCTCCTCAAACTCCTTGCGGCTAACAGCCCTGAGTTCAATCGTGGCGCCTGGAGCAAAAAGCTCGCTGACTGAGGGTAGGCTGCCTGCTGGGGTTGACACTAACACGGCAGACCTTCTGAGGGTGGCCGTAATGCTGCTCCCTGTCCTCTTGCCCCTGCTGCCCCTCCCCCGGCTGCCTGTGCCAGCAGACATCATACAACTTATACGTGATGATCAGGGGCGTAGCAATAGAGGTCGCAGCGGTCGCATGCGCGACTGGGCCCGGCTCCTGAAGAGGCGGGGGAGGGGCCCGGGGGGGGGGCCATGTCTTTTTATAGTGCGGCCAGGACTGAGTGCGGCCCGTGCGCCGTGCACGCTATTGGGAAGGGGGGAGCCGCAGCTGCGGGGAGAGCAGCCCGACCTCTCCCTCCCTTCCTCTCCCCGGGCCCCCCCCTTCAGATGCAGAGTGACGCGCACGGAAGCGCTGTAGGCTGAAACTCACCTCCGTCCCTGCGTTCCAAGCGCCGCTGATCTCCTCTCGCTGTATAGATGTTGTTACACACTGCTTCCGGCTAAACAGGAAGCAGTGTGTAACAACATCTATACAGAGCGGGAGGAGAGGAGACCAGCGGCGCAGGGACGGAGGTGAGTTCTGCCTACAGCGCTTCCGTGCGCCGCGCACTCTGCATTTGAAGGGGGGGGGGGCCCGGGGAGAGCAAGGGAGGGAGAGGTCGGGCTGCTCTCCCCGCAGCTGCGGCTCCCCCCTTCATTATGGGGGGGGGGGACCTACCTACCTACCTAATCCTGGGGGGCAGCTACCTACCTATCCTGGGGGGGCAGCTACCTAATCTAACCTATCCTGGGGGGCAGCTACCTAATCTATCCTGGGGGGCAGCTACCTACCTAACCTATCCTGGGGGGGCAGCTACCTACCTAACCTGTCCTGGGGGGGCAGCTACCTACCTAACCTATCCTGGGGGGGCAGCTACCTACCTAACCTATCCTGGGGGGGGCAGCTACCTACCTAACCTATCCTGGGGGGCAGCTGCCCACCTAACCTATCTGGGGGGGGGGGGGGGCAGCTACCTAATCTAACCTATCCTGGGGGGCAGCTACCTAATCTAACCTATCCTGGGGGGCAGCTACCTAATCTATAATGGGGGGCAGCTACCTACTCTAACCTATCCTGGGGGGCAGCTACCTACTCTAACCTATCCTGGGGGCAGCTACCTAATCTAACCTATCCTGGGGCCGGAGGCAGCTACCTAATCTAACCTATCCTGGGGGAAAGCTACCTAATCTATCCTGGGGGGCAGCTACCTAACCTATACTGGGGGGCACCTACCTCATCTAACCTATACTGGGGGGCAGCTACCTCATCTAACCTATACTGGGAGGCACCTACCTATCTAACCTGGGGGCACTTACTTGTCTAACCTGTATTCGGGGCACCTAGCTAGCCTATACAGGTGGCAACTATACTGGCTACCTATATTGGAGGCATCTACCTAACTAACCTATACTGGGGGCACCTACCTATCTAACCTATGCTGGGGACAACTATTCTGGCTACCTATATTAGAGGCACCCACCTAGCTAACCTGTACTGGGGGCACCTATCTATCTAACCTATACCGGCGGCGCCTGCCTATCTAACCTATACTGGGGGCAACTATACTGGCTACTTATGCTGGAGGCACCTACCTGGCTAACCTATACCGGGGGCAACTATACTGGCTTACCTATGCCTGGCTACCTATACTGGGGGGACCTATAGCTGGCTATAGGGATTTGGATATGTGTGTGCGTCGGGTGTTGCCGGGGGAGGGGGGCTGTTGTTGCCGTGGGGGGGGGGCCCACATCCAGATTCCGCATCGGGCCCAGAGGTTTGTAGCTACGCCACTGGTGATGATGATTTTACCAGATGATGTGGGGTACTTTTACTTTTTCCCTCAAACAAGAGCTGACATCCAAACAAGAGCTGACATCCCCATCCTGCGGATGGTAGCCACGGTCCTTCATCCCATTATCATCATTATTCCCTCCCTCTTGAAAACCCAGAACATCCCCCTCAAACTCCTTGCGGCTAACAGCCCTGAGTTCAATCGTGGCGCCTGGAGCAAAAAGCTCGCTGACTGAGGGTGGGCTGCCTGCTGGGGTAGACACTAACACGGCAGACCTTCTGAGGGTGGCCGTAATGCTGCTCCCTGTCCTCTTGCCCCTGCTGCCCCTCCCCCGGCTGCCGGTGCCAGCAGACATAATACAACTTATACGTGATGATGATGTCACCAGATGATGTGGGCTACTTTTACTTTCATGAAATCGGGGTTGGACTTTAAATCAAATCAGCACGGAGTGACAGACTGCAGAGTAGAGGACAGACAGTGCACACTATCTGTCTGTCACACTGACAATGCTCAGCACAGCAGCACTGCAGTAATCTGTAGTAAGCTAACACAGTACTACTCTCTCTAACAACTAACTGCAGTACTAACTATATAATACAATACAATAACACAGTAATCCTATTCCCTAACCTATACTGTCCTGCTAGCCTGCACAGCACACACAGACACAGACAGGATCTAACTGAGTGAATGAAATCAAACAATTACACTAGCTAGCTAAAAAAAACAATAGAACAATAGTGTAGTGAAGGCGTTTAGCACTCAAAGCTTTAGGTTTATCACTGTATACAGGCAGCACTTGCTAAGCCAACAGCACTGGAGCAAGTCTGTCAGTGACCAGCTAGCCACACAAGCAAGGACGATCTGTCTCATCATGCCAGCCCTCCTTATTACACAGGGAGGCTGGCTGGCCAGGGTTCCCTTTTGTGATTGGGTGCCAGTGCTTAGACTGGGAGGCCTCTGATTGGCTCAATGAGGTCAGGTGGGGCTGGCCAGAGTTCCCCTCTGTGATTGGTTGCTAGGGCTTCTGCTGGGAGCCCTCTGAATGGCTGGGAGCCCTCTAATTGGCTCAATGACATCATCTCCCTTGTTACAGTACCCGTATCCGGATATCCGTCGGATATCCGTCGGATATCCGCGGATACCCGCGTGTACCCGCGTGTACCCGGATTATGCGGCCAGATACCCGCATAGAGCTATCCGGATCCGGCCCCAGGTATCCGGAATCCGGATCCGACCGCATAGCGTAAAAATGGTCGGATACCCGGGTATACCCGGGTACCCGGATCCGGATGAGCATCCCTGGAAATAAAGTGTTTTTCTTTTTTTTTCTGTTTTTGCTATTAAAATGCATAGAAAACAAAATTGTTTGAGGGAAAAAATGCAGTACAATGAAAGCCTAGTTAATCTTGAAAAAAAATTGTATATATTTCATTTAGGTAGGGATAGCATTATTGCTGATTAAATAGAGACATAGCTAAAATGTCAAAACTGCTCTGGTCCATAAGGGGGAAACAAGGTCTGGATGCAAAGTGGTTAAAAAAAACTTTGTTTTTTCTACCTACATAGTGAAAATTATGTGAAATTATGACTGTACTATACAAAATCAATTTATTGTCCGAATTGTAATTACTTATAACCACAATAGCGAACATTTAAGTGAAATTACGCATAATCGTAATTAGCAGTTTATGATCATAACTTAGTCAGTATGTGAGGTTATTCATGGTGTAGCTGTATTTGGGAACTTACCAAACAAGGCAGCCCCGGAAAAGGCATCAGTAGAAGGGAACAGTTAGTTGTAAGCTTTGGCCATGAAGCTCTCTGCTGTTCTACTTTATTTAGACAACAGCAGACCTAAGTTAGATCCATTTCATGTATACTGTTTGACAATTGTTACTCAGTCTGTAGGCTCATGACTGTGAGTCCCCAGAAAACAGAGTTTTAATTAAGGTGACCCTCTGAGTTTCTGACCCTGATGAAGTAGGACGTAACTCAAAGTAGGAAAGGCAACGATTCCTAAAATTCTGAAAATCTGACCTATGCCCGAGAACCTCTCAGGAAGAGGAATTCTAAGTTCCAAAACCACAGGGGATGGCACAGTTGCATTAGTATTCTGAAGGGACCGCACCACCTCAGACAACTGGTTGATCTGTGTCTGCTGAGCGTTAACCGTGTTGGTAAGACCGTTAACGGCCGCGGTTAACAGCTCAACCCGACCGCAAAGTGCCTCCATAGACATTTTGGTCTGCTGTTCTGTAACAATTGGTGTCAGCAAGAACAGACTTCTGATTATGAAGTGATCTGCAGTATCACCTATAATCAGATATATACCGGATTATATGGTGATCTGCAGAATCACCAATAATACTGGTATATATGTACTGATGTGTAACGGGTAAGTAACCACTTTAATGCACAGAGTGTAGTGATTGGTGCAACAGTAATTACTGATAGAGTTAACTAAACCTCACCAGAGGAGCTGGTGGGCACTATCAGTACAGCACTCCTCACCAGGGACAAGGGCTCCCTGGTGAGTATAGAGAGGTCAGACAGATCGGTTCAGCAACAGACAGAACAGTACAGAATCATAAGACAGAGACAGTACGTATTTCAGGCAGAGTCGGCAACAGGATCAGATAGGCAAAGGTACAGAATCACTAAGAGTAAGATAGGTCAGAACTAGCCAGAGTCATACACAAAAAATACAATAATAAGATTAGCTAACTATAGATAGATGTAGATAGATGTATATCGCAAACTCTGCATATATATCTATCATCCACAGGAACCTCTCTAGGTCTGAGTGCTCACACGAAGTATTCGCAACAGCAGACAGCTTGCAAATGATTTTGAGAGGCTTAAGAAGCGGAGGAGACCCCTCGGCCACGCCTACACCATTCAGCCAATCCGAGCAGCCGAAGGACTCCTCTGACGTCAGCCGACCAGCAGGTCAGCTGAAGCACCTTCTCCCCGCATAAAGATCCTGACGGCGAGCGCGCGCACGCGCTAATGTCCCCCTGAGCACAGCAGAGACATGCGTCCCTGGCGTACTAGACGCCCGGGACGCGGGGAACCGAGCAGGCAGGGATCCTGTGATGGCCGGGGTGGACTCCCCGTCCATCGCAGCCGACAAACAAGTACTCCTCATACCCGTCCTTGGCGTGCTAGACGCCCGAGGAGCGGGGAGACTGGCAGGCAGAGAATCATAAGCAGCTGCGGTGGTACTGCTATCCACCGCAGCTGTCAGGTCACTAATAGAGATGGGCCGAACGGTTCGCCGGCGAACGGTTCCACGCGAACTTCGGTGATTCGCGTTCGCGTCCCGCTGGCGAACCTTTGCGGAAGTTCGGTTCGCCCCATAATGCACCTTGAGGGTCAACTTTGACCCTCTACATCACAGTCAGCAGGCCCAGTGTAGCCAATTAGGCTACACTAGCCCCTGGAGCCCCACCCCCCCTTATATAAGGCAGGCAGCGGCAGCCATTACGGTCACTCGTGTGCTGCCTGCGTTAGTGAGAGTAGGGCGAGCTGCTGCAGACTGTCTCTCAGGGAAAGATTAGTTAGGCTTAACTTATTCCTGTCTGGCTGCATACCTGTTCTGTGAACCCACCACTGCATACCTGTGCTGTGAACCCACCACTGCATACCTGTTCTGTGAACCCGCCACCGCATACCTGTGCTGTGAACCCACCACTGCATACCTGTTCAGTGAACCCACCACTGCATACCTGTGCTGTGAACCCACCACTGCATACCTGTTCTGTGAACCCACCACTGCATACCTGTGCTGTGAACCCACCACTGCATACCTGTTCTGTGAACCCACCACTGCATACCTGTGCTGTGAACCCAACACTGCATACCAGTTCTGTGAACTCACCACTGCATACCTGTTCTGTGAACCCACCACTGCATACCTGTTCTGTGAACCCACCACTGCATACCTGTTCAGTGAACCCGCCACTGCATACCTATTCTGTTCAGTGGACCCGCCACTGTATACCTGTTTAGTGAACCCGCCACTGCATACCTGTTGTGTTCAGTGAACCTGCCACTGCATACCTTTTCTGTGAACCCGCCACTGTATACCTGTTCTGTTCAGTGAACCCGCCACTGTATACCTGTTCAGTGAACCCGCCACTGCATACCTGTTGTGTTCAGTGAACCCGCCACTGTATACCTGTACTGTTCAGTGAACCCGCCACTGCATACCTGTTCTGTTCAGTGAACCTGCCACTGTATACCTGTACTGTTCAGTGAACCCGCCACTGCATACCTGTTCTGTGAACCCACCACTGCATACCTGTTCTGTGAACCCACCACTGCATACCTGTTCAGTGAACCCGCCACTGCATACCTGTTCTGTTCAGTGGACCCGCCACTGTATACCTGTTTAGTGAACCCGCCACTGCATACCTGTTGTGTTCAGTGAACCTGCCACTGCATACCTGTTCTGTGAACCCGCCACTGTATACCTGTTCTGTTCAGTGAACCCGCCACTGTATACCTGTTCAGTGAACCCGCCACTGCATACCTGTTGTGTTCAGTGAACCCGCCACTGTATACCTGTACTGTTCAGTGAACCCGCCACTGCATACCTGTTCTGTTCAGTGAACCTGCCACTGTATACCTGTACTGTTCAGTGAACCCGCCACTGCATACCTGTTCTGTGAACCCACCACTGCATACCTGTTCAGTGAACCCACCACTGCATACCTCTTGTGTTCAGTAAACCCGCCACTGCATACCTGTTCTGTTCAGTGGACCCGCCACTGTATACCTGTTTAGTGAACCCGCCACTGCATACCTGTTCAGTGATCCCGCCACTGCATACCTGTTGTGTTCAGTGAACCCGCCACTGTATACCTGTACTGTTCAGTGAACCCGCCACTGCATACCTGTTTAGTGAACCCGCCACTGTATACCTGTACTGTTCAGTGAACCCGCCACTGCATACCTGTTCTGTGAACCCACCACTGCATACCTGTTCAGTGAACCCACCACTGCATACCTGTTGTGTTCAGTGAACCCGCCACTGCATACCTGTTCTGTTCAGTGGACCCGCCACTGTATACCTGTTTAGTGAACCCGCCACTGCATACCTGTTCAGTGAACCCGCCACTGCATACCTGTTGTGTTCAGTGAACCCGCCACTGTATACCTGTACTGTTCAGTGAACCCGCCACTGCATACCTGTTCAGTGAACCCGCCACTGTATACCTGTACTGTTCAGTGAACCCGCCACTGCATACCTGTTCTGTACAGTGAACCTGCCACTGTATACCTGTACTGTTCAGTGAACCCGCCACTGCATACCTGTTCTGTGAACCCACCACTGCATACCTGTTCAGTGAACCCACCACTGCATACCTGTACTGTTTAGTGAACCCGCCACTGCATACCTGTTCTGTGAACCCACCACTGCATACCTGTTCTGTTCAGTGAACCCGCCACTGTATACCTGTACTGTTCAGTGAACCCGCCACTGCATACCTGTTCAGTGAACCCGCCACTGTATACCTGTACTGTTCAGTGAACCCGCCACTGCATACCTGTTCTGTTCAGTGAACCTGCCACTGTATACCTGTACTGTTCAGTGAACCCGCCACTGCATACCTGTTCTGTGAACCCACCACTGCATACCTGTTCAGTGAACCCACCACTGCATACCTGTACTGTTTAGTGAACCCGCCACTGCATACCTGTTCTGTGAACCCACCACTGCATACCTGTTCTGTTCAGTGAACCCGCCACTGTATACCTGTACTGTTCAGTGAACCCGCCACTGCATACCTGTTCAGTGAACCCGCCACTGTATACCTGTACTGTTCAGTGAACCCGCCACTGCATACCTGTTCTGTTCAGTGAACCTGCCACTGTATACCTGTACTGTTCAGTGAACCCGCCACTGCATACCTGTTCAGTGAACCCGCCACTGTATACCTGTTCAGTGAACCCGCCACTGCATACCTGTTGTGTTCAGTGAACCCGCCACTGTATACCTGTACTGTTCATTGAACCTGCCACTGCATACCTGTTCTGTTCAGTGAACCCACCGCATCAGTGCGCATACCTGTGCAGTTAAGTGAACCCACCTACCTACGTGAGTGCACGCAGTGTGATATACCACTCCGTGCATACCCGATATGGACAAAACAGGTAGAGGAAGAGGTAGTGCCAGAGCCAGAGGAAGGCCACCCGGCAGGTCTGCGCGAGGTCGTGTAAATGTAATTTCATGTGGACCTGGCCCACAGTACAGTGCTCGGAAGAAGGCAAGTCCCATCACCTCCCAAGATTGTCAGGACGTGGTTGAGTATTTAGCGACACAGAACACCTCATCTTGCTCAGCCACCAGCGCTACTACTAGCACCACTTCCGCTGCATTTGACACTTCGCAAGAATTATTTAGTGGTGAAATCACTGATGCACAGCCATTGTTGTTACAGCCAGATGAATTTTCACCAGCTCATATGTCTGCGTTACGCGGCAACACTATGGATGTAACGTGTAAGGAGGATGAAGGACCTACTGATGGTGCATGTTTGGATTTTTCTGAGTCAAGCGAAGCTGGGCAGGATGATTACGATGATGACGATAATAGGGATCCTCTGTATGTTCCCAATAGAGGAGATGAAGAGGGGGACAGTTCAGAGGGGGAGTCAGAGAGTAGTAGGAGGAGAGAAGTTGCTGAAAGAAGCTGGGGCAGCTCTTCGCCAGAAACAGCTGATGGCAGAGTCCGGCACCATGTATCGCCACCTATGTACAGCTAGCCAACTTGCCCTTCAGCATCAGCTGCTGAGGTCCCCATAGTGCCCACATCCCAGGGTGGCTCAGCGGTGTGGAAATTTTTTAATGTGTGTGCCTCAGATCGGACCAAAGCCATCTGTTCGCTCTGCCAACAAAAATTGAGCCGTGGAAAGGCCAACACTCACGTAGGGACAAGTGCCTTACGAAGGCACCTGGAGAAAAGGCACAAACAGCAATGGGATGGCCACCTGAGCAAAAGCAGCAGCAGCACACAAAAGCAAAGCCACCCTCCTTCTCCTCTTCCTCCTCCATCAGGTGCATTATCTGCTTCTGCTGCTTTCTCCCTTCCACCTTCACAGGCACCCTCCTCCACTCCGCCTCTGCCCTTGAGCGGTTCCTGCTCCTCTGCCCACAGCAGCAGTCAGGTGTCCGTGAAGAAAATGTTTGAGCGGAAGAAGCCAATTTCGGCCAGTCACCCCCTTGCCCGGCATCTGACAGCTGGCGTGGCGGAACTGTTAGCTCGGCAGCTGTTACCATACCGGCTGGTGGACTCTGAGGCCTTCCGTAAATTTGTGGCCATCGGAACACCGCAGTGGAAGATGCCAGGCCGCACTTATTTTTCGAGAAAGGCCATACCCCAACTGCACGGTGAAGTTGAGAGGCAAGTGGTGTCATCTCTTGCGAAGAGCGTTGGGTCAAGGGTACACCTGACCACGGATGCCTGGTCTGCCAAGCACGGGCAGGGCCGCTACATTACGTACACAGCCCATTGGGTGAACCTGGTGGTGAACGATGGCAAGCAGGGCACAGCGGACCAAATTGTGACACCTCCACGGCTTGCAGGCAGGCCTCCTGCCACCTCCTCTCCTCCTGCTACATGCTCTTTGCTGTCCTCCTCCTCCTTGGCTGAGTGGCAGTTCTCCTCTCCAGCTACACAGCCCCAGCTCCGCAGGGCCTATGCTGCATGCCAGGTAAGACGGTGTCACGCCATCTTAGACATGTCTTGTCTCAAAGCGGAGAGTCACACTGGAGCAGCTCTCCTAACTGCTCTTAAGAAACACGCAGAAAAAGTGGGATCAGCGCATCACCAGGCTGCCTCTGAATGGCCTCAGCTCAGAGATGCGCTGAGCCCCCCCAGAGACTACAAACGCACCTTGAACCCAAACAGAGGCTCTGCATATACACCAAAGAAAAACTAACAAGTGGGAGCAGCTGACCAGAATTAAATCAAACATAGCAAAGAAATGAACAGCGCTACTTAAAAACAGATGAATGCTTACCTGCAAAAAAGTGCAGACCCCACTCATGGGATACAAATACACAATGAGCACACATACAACCTGTCTACCACTTGGAGGATGTTAGTTTCCACTAACACCTTGCATGCAATTTGTTAGGTACTCGTCCCTCCCACTGTCGAAGAAGTCTTTCCTCCATGGGAGGGGACCTAACACTAACTAAATCCTACCTATGCATATGCATAGCCTGGGCGCGCTACCAGTAAAATTAAGAATTGCGCAGAAAAAGTGGGATCAGCGCATCACCAGGCCGCCTCTGAATGGCCTCAGCTCAGAGATGCGCTGAGCCCCCCCAGAGACTACAAACGCACCTTGAACCCAAACAGAGGCTCTGCATATACACCAAAGAGAAACTAACAAGTGGTAGAAGCTGACCAGAATTAAATCAAACATAGCAAAGAAATGAACAGCGCTACTTAAAAACAGATGAATGCTTACCTGCAAAAAAGTGCAGACCCCACTCATGGGATACAAATACACAATGAGCACACATACAACCTGTCTACCACTTGGAGGATGTTAGTTTCCACTAACACCTTGCATGCAATTTGTTAGGTACTCGTCCCTCCCACTGTCGAAGAAGTCTTTCCTCCATGGGAGGGGACCTAACACTAACTAAATCCTACCTATGCATATGCATAGCCTGGGCGCGCTACCAGTAAAATTAAGAATTGCGCAGAAAAAGTGGGATCAGCGCATCACCAGGCCGCCTCTGAATGGCCTCAGATCAGAGATGCGCTGAGCCCCCCCAGAGACTACAAACGCACCTTGAACCCAAACAGAGGCTCTGCATATACACCAAAGAAAAACTAACAAGTGGGAGCAGCTGACCAGAATTAAATCAAACATAGCAAAGAAATGAACAGCGCTACTTAAAAACAGATGAATGCTTACCTGCAAAAAAGTGCAGACCCCACTCATGGGATACAAATACACAATGAGCACACATACAACCTGTCTACCACTTGGAGGATGTTAGTTTCCACTGTTTCTTAAGAAACAGGTGGATGAGTGGCTGACCCCGCACCACCTGGAGATAGGCAACGCGGTGTGCGACAACGGCAGCAATCTGCTTGCCGCTTTGCATATGGGGAAGCTGACACACATACCCTGCATGGCACATGTCATGAATCTAGTGGTTCAAAGATTTGTGGCAAAGTACCCTGGCTTAGCGGGTGTCCTGAAGCAGGCCAGGAAGTTCTGTGGGCATTTGAGGTGGTCTTACACAGCCATGGCACGCTTTGCAGAAATTCAGCGCAAAAACAACATGCCGGTGAGACGCCTCATTTGCGATAGCCCGACTCGCTGGAACTCGACCCTGCTCATGTTCTCCCGCCTGCTAGAACAGAAGAAAGCCGTCACCCACTACCTCTACAACTACAGTAGAATGAAACAGTCTGGGAAGATGGGGATGTTCTGGCCCGACAACTGGACACTGATGAAAAATGCATGCAGGCTCATGCGGCCGTTTGAGGAGGTGACCAACCTGGTGAGCCGCAGTGAGGGCACCATCAGCGACTCAATTCCCTACGCTTACTTCTTGGAGCATGCTGTGCGTAGAGTGGCGGATGAAGCTGTGAATGAGCGTGACCAGGAACCGTTACGGCAGGAACAGGCATGGGACCAATTTTCATCAGACCCAGCTGTTTCCTCAACACCTGCGGCAGCACAGAGGGGGGAGGAGGAGGAGGAAGAGAAGTCGTGTGCAGAAGACGAGTCAGACTCAGAGGATGATGAGCAAGGTGTTTCTTTGGGGGAGGAGGAGGAGGAGGGGACAGCGGCAGGAGAACAACCGCAGCAGGCGTCGCAGGGGGCTTGTGCTGCTCAACCTTCCCGTGGTATTGTTCGCGGCTGGGGGGAGGAGGTTGACTTACCTGACGTCACTGAGGAAGAGCAAGAGGAGATGGAGGGTACTGGGTCCGACTTTGTGCAGATGTCGTCTTTTATGCTGTCCTGCCTGTTGAGGGACCCCCGTATAAAAAACCTCAAGGGGAATGAGCTGTACTGGGTGGCCACACTACTAGACCCTCGGTACAGGCACAAAGTGGCGGACCTGTTACCAACTCACCGGAAGGTGGAAAGGATGCAGCACATGCAGAACCAGCTGTCAACTATGCTTTACAATGCCTTTAAGGGTGATGTGACAGCACAACGCCAGCAAGGTACCACTGCCACTAATCCTCCTCCCGTGTCCACGCAGTCAAAGACAGGACGCTCCAGCGATCTCATGGTGATGTCGGACATGCGGACGTTCTTTAGTCCAACGCCTCGTCGTAGCCCTTCCGGATCCACCCTCCACCAACGCCTGGAACGGCAGGTAGCCGACTACCTGGCCTTAAGTGTGGATGTAGACACTGCTGTGAACAGCGATGAGGAACCCTTGAACTACTGGGTGCGCAGGCTTGACCTGTGGCCAGAGCTGTCCCAATTTGCCATCCAACTTCTCTCCTGCCCTACCGCAAGCGTCCTGTCAGAAAGGACCTTCAGCGCAGCTGGAGGCATTGTCACAGAGAAGAGAAGTCGCTTAAGTCACAAAAGTGTTAACCTGCTGGGCGGTCTGGACGAGCTCAGCTCGTCCAGTACCGCCGGAGCCTGCCGCTCAGGCCCTGCTGGGCCGATTTGGCTGAAATAAAAAGCAGCACACGCAGCCGGCACTTTGCCAGCCGCGTGTGCTGCCTGATCGCCGCCGCTCTGCGGCGATCCGCCGCGAGCAGCGGCGAAAGAGGGTCCCCCCAGCCGCCTGAGCCCAGCGTAGCCGGAACAAAAAGTTCCGGCCAGCGCTAAGGGCTGGATCGGAGGCGGCTGACGTCAGGACGTCGGCTGACGTCGATGACGTCACTCCGCTCGTCGCTATGGCGACGATGTAAGCAAAACAAGGAAGGCCGCTCATTGCGGCCTTCCTTGTTTATTCTCGGCGCCGAAGGCGATCGGAAGAACGCCTCCGGAGCGCCCTCTAGTGGGCTTTCATGCAGCCAACTTTCAGTTGGCTGCATGAAATAGTTTTTTTTTTATTAAAAAAAAACCCTCCCGCAGCCTGCCTGGCGATCTTAATAGAACGCCAGGCAGGTTAAGTACCTCACCTTTATCAAAATGAATGAGGCATGGATCCCGGAGGGCTGCTGCCCGCCCCAAGACTAAGTCAGTCCCCGCACACACAGCATCTCTGCCTGCACGCCGTGTGACTGGCTGCCTGGGCTGCCCCAAGAAGACTAAGTCACTCCCAGTCCCTCCACACAGTATGTCTGCCTGCAGGCCGCTTGACTACCTTCTCCACCACCACCAACAGGGTCCGGGACTCCAGGCGGATTGCTGAATTTTTTAGGCCGCTGCTAGCAGCGGCCGCTGTAATAATTTTTCTGGTGCGTGCGTGTACATGACTGCCTAATTTTTCTGGCTGCACTGCGGGCAGCTGCAACAACAAAAGAAAAGGCATGTACATGCGCCCATTCCCCTTCGTGATCATTACCTTGCCGTGGTGAAGGGGCTTGCGTATCACAATGAAGCAATGACCGGCGCATAGATGAGTGTCTCGGGGGGCACACAAAAGATAATAAGGTCGTTGCTTCATTGTGGTCAGACCAAATTTGATCAGCTGGACAGTCACTGTTCTGTCATTCAGCTACATCAGCCAGGCGACCATATGGGCTGTAAAGCCACCAAAACATGCACTCTCACCATGGTGCGCACCAGTCTAGCACGGCCGTCACTACACAAACAGCTGTTTGCGGTGCGTTACACGGTGAGTTTGTTGTGTCAGTGTGAAGCAGTACCTTAATTACACTACCTGATTGATGTATACACATGCAAGATGTTTTAAAGCACTTTAGGCCTGTCATTTAGCATTCAATGTGATTTCTGCCCTTAAAACGCTGCTTTGCGTCAAATCCAGATTTGTTCTGGGGACTTTTGGCGTGTATCCCACTCCGCCATGCCCCCCTCCAGGTGTTAGACCCCTTGAAACATCTTTTCCATCACTTTTGTGGCCAGCATAATTATTTTTTTTTTTCAAAGTTCGCATTCCCATTGAAGTCTATTGCGGTTCGCGAACTTTAACGCGAACCGAACCTTCCGCGGAAGTTCGCGATCCCGGTTCGCGAACCTAAAATCGGAGGTTCGGCCCAACTTTAGTCACTAACCATTATATTCAGGTTTTAAAGCTGTGAGTGACATTCAGGCAAGTGACAGATCTTTCTGAAGAGAACTGGATCTATCTGCTGTGAGCAGTTTTCTCGTCCACCAACAATTTTCTTGAAGAACTGCTTGCCACACATTGTAAGTGTTTCCACTCAAGACAGACTGGATTCTTTCCATTGCTTTGTGATGCACAACACACTTCTTTGCAAGAAATCAAGCAAAATCCAGATCTACACAAAAAGTGTAGATGACATTTCAACTGCATGATGTTAAAGGGTTTATTCCCTATTTATTTCCTTTCAAGCAATTATTATTATTATTATTTATTGTATTTATAAAGCGCCAACATATTACGCAGCGCTGCACAATAGAAAACTGGGTTAACATACAAGGTAGGACATACAGGAAACTCACAACAAAACAAGATCATGCAAATGATTTGATAACCAAGCAATACCAGCAATAGCAAGTAATAGCCAAGCAACACCAGTTGCCTGGCTATCCTTCTGTTCGCTTTGGCTGAATCCCACACCTGAAACAAGCATGCACCTAATCCAGTCAGACTTCAGTCAAAGTTTCTGATCTGCATGCTTGTTTAGGGTCTATGGCAGATGATCAGCAGCACAGCCAGGCAAAATACATTGTTTAAACTCCCTGGCAGTACTAGCCGCCGGGAGCTCAATGCAGTGTGTAGCGCGCAGCAGGCATTTTTACTCACCCCCCAGGAGATTCAGACGTTGGTAGCCAATCTCCTTCCTGTCTTCCGAAGCTCTGAATCACTCTGGTGGCGATCTCACTGCCGGGTTACAGCGCCTCCCGGAGGACAGAGGGAAAATTGCAGTGTTGGAGCCCAGGAAGGTGAGTAAGTGCTGATTTTAGGGTCTGAAACATGAGGTTAAAAGGAAATAAATATTACAACCTCTATATTCCTCTCGCTTTATGGTCCCTTTAAAATGAAACCAAGGGGAAAATAAACTGATTAGATAATCAATTGTATCTATCCTTCTACTCCTAAAAATGTCTTTTTTTTCTTAGATATCCCATTATTTTATTTTATGCTTAAAAAGTAGATTTAATAATTTATTGTTTCTGCTCAGTGGTAGAGATGGGCCGAACGGTTCGCCGGCGAACGGTTCCAGGCAAACTTTGGTGGTTCGCGTTCGCCTGGACCAAGCAAACTTTTGCGGAAGTTCGATTCGCCCCATAATGCACTATGAGGGTCAACTTTGACCCTCTGCATCACAGTCAGCAGGCACATTGCAGCCATTCAGGCTACACTAAACCCTGGAGCCCCCCCCCCCCCCTTATATAAGGCAGGCTCGCTGGCCATTACACTCACTCGTCTGCCTGCTATTAGACAGACTAGGGCGAGCTGCTGCAGACTTGTTCTCCTAGGGACAGATTAGTTAGGTTCTTGGCTGCTTAGCTTGCTCCTGGCTGATTATTATTGCTTTTATAGCACCCCTCAATAGCTCTTTTCAGAGCTCATCCTGTACTTTTTTTTTTCTATGTGTCAAACTTTTGTTGCATGCACAGCCTTGCTAATTCATAGTGTGTGTGCCACTGCCTGCAGCCAAGCACATTCAGTGACTACCTGTGTGTGTGACAGGGAGCTGCACATTGTACTACCCAGTACTGCATATACTGCAGTACCTGTTGTGCTTACTTGTATGCGCTTTGAGTCCTATGGGAGAAAAGCGCTTTACAAATGTTATTGTATTGTATTGTACTTAACCCACCTCATCACTGCATATACCCAGCTTTGTGTTGAGTGAACCCAGCTCACTGCATCTAACTACCTGTTGTGTTGCGTGAACCCACCTCACTGCATCTAACTACCTTTACTGTTCAGTGAACCCACCTCACTGCATTTAACTACCTGTTGTGTTGAGTGAACCCACCTCACTGCATCTAAGTACCTTTACTGTTCAGTGAACCCAGCTCACTGCATCTAACTACCTGTTGTGTTGCGTGAACCCACCTCACTGCATCTAAGTACCTTTAATGTTCAGTGAACCCACCTCACTGCATCTAACTACCTGTTGTGTTGCGTGAACCCACCTCACTGCATCTAAGTACCTTTACTGTTCAGTGAACCCACCTCACTGCATCTAACTACCTGTTGTGTTGAGTGAACCCTCCTCACTGCATCTAACTACCTGTTGTGTTGAGTGAACTCACTTCACTGCATCCAAGTACCTTTACTGTTCAGTGAACTCACCTCACTGCATCTCACTACCTTTACTGTTCAGTGAACCCACCTCACTGCATATAACTACCTGTTGTGTTGAGTGAACCCAGCTCACTGCATATACCTAGCATCCCCTGAGATGGACAAAATGGACAAACCAGGTAGAGGAAGAGGAAGAGGCAGACCCAGAGGAAGGCCACCAGGCACCGGCAGGTTTGTGCGAGGTGGTGTTGCTGTGATTTCATGCGGACCTGTCCCAAAATACAGTGCTCAGAAGAAGGCACGTGTCATCACTTCCCAAAATTGTGAGGACGTGGTTGAGTATTTAACACAGAAGACCATCTCCCACAGCCACCAGCACTACAAAAAGCACCACATCCGCTGCATTTGACACTTCGCAGGAGTTATTTGGTGGTGGTGGTGAAATCACTGATTCCCAGCCACTACTGCAACAACAAGAAGAAGGCGCATTTACACCACCTCATACGTCTGAGTTAGGTGGCGATAGTATGAACGTAACATGTGAGGAAGGGGATGATGAACCACCTGCAGTTGGTGCAGTTGAGGAGGTGTCTGACGAAAGCGAAGCTGGGCAGGAGGATTATGATGACGATTATACGGATGCCACGTATGTTCCCAGTAGAGGAGATGACCAGGAGGACAGTTCAGAGGGGGAGTCAGAGAAGAGTAGGAGGAGATGACTCCATGATAGAAGCAGAGGGAGCTCGTCCTCAGAAACAGCTGGGGGCAGTGTCCGGCGCCATTTATCGCCAGCTATGGACAGCCAGCCAACATGCCCTTCAACGTCAGCTGCTGATGCCACCGTAGCGCCCTCACCCCAGTGGGGCTCAGCGGTTTGGACATTTTTTAACATGTGTGTCTCTGATCGGAGCAAAGCCATATGTTCTCTCTGCCAACAAAAATTGAGCTGTGGAAAGGCCAACTCTCACGTATGGACAAGTGCCTTACGAAGGCACCTGGAGAGAAGGCACAAACAGCTATGGCAAGAACACCTGAGGAAAAGCAGCACCCAAAAGACAAGTCACCCTCCTTCCCCTCTTCCTCCTTCAGGTGCATCGTCTTCATCCACTTTCTCCCTTGCACCTTCACAGCCACCCTCCTCCACACCGCCTCTTCCCTTGAGTGGTTCCTTCTCCTCTGCCCACAGCAGTACCCAGCTGTTCGTAAAGGAAGTATTTGAGCGTAAGAAGCAAATGTCTGCCAGTCACCCTCTTGCCCGGCGTCTGACAGCTGGCGTGGCGGAACTATTAGCTCTCCAGCTATTACCATACAAGCTGGTGGAGTCAGAGGCTTTCCTTAAGTTTGTGGCCATTGGGACCAGGGTTGCCAACCCAATTTCACATTTTTCCTGGACAAAATGGTAAAAAAATCTGGACACCCCAAGTTTTGGACAGACAGGGGGCGGAGTCAGGGGCGGGGTCACTAGCGGGCTTTTTACAGCTTCTTGTGAATTTCAGGAGGAAAGAAATATAGCTGAACAGGTCATTACTGCTTTAAGGGGAACTGAAGTAAGAGGTATACGAAGGCTGCCATATTTATTTCCTTTTAACCACCCTGGCGTTCTATTAAGATCGCCAGGGCAGCTGCATGAGGGTTTTTTTTAAATAAAAAAAAAACTATTTCATGCAGCCAACTGAAAGTTGGCTGCATGAAAGCCCACTAGATGGCGCTCCGGAGGCATTCTTCTGATCGCCTCCGGCGGCCAACAGTAACACGGAAGGCCGCAATGAGCAGCCTTCCGTGTTTGGCTTCTCCTGTCGCCATGGCGATGAGCGGAGTGACGTCATGGACGTCAGCCGACGTCCTGACGTCAGCCGCCTCCGATCCAGCCCTTACAGGGCAGCACACACGGCTGGCAAAGTGCCGGCTGCGTGTGCTGCTCTTTATTTGATCAAAATCGGGTTAGCAGGGCCTGAGCGGCACCCTCTGGCGGTAATGGACGAGCTGAGCTCGTCCATACCGCTAAGGTGGTTAATCAATACCAGTTGCCTGGCAGCCCTGTTGGTCTATTTCTTTGCAGTAGTATCTGAATAACACCAGAAACAAGCATGCAGCTAGTCTTGTCAGATCTGACTTTAAAGTCTGAAACACCTGATCTGATGCATGCTTGTTCAGGGGCTATGGCTAATAGTATTAGAGGCAGAGGATCAGCAGGGCTGCCAGGCAACTGGTATTGCTTAGAAGGAAATAAACATGGCAACCTCCATATACCTCTCTCTTCAGTTCCCCTATAAGGCTCAAGTGAAGCAGCCCACGTGAACTGGGAAGAATTGTTTCCCCATAAAAGAAGCATGATGTCAGTGCTATATAAATACATAATAATAATATGGTAGGACATTAGACTATGACTATGGTAGGATAAGATTGTGAGCTCCTCTGAGGACAGTCAGTGACATGACTATGTACTCTGTAATGTGCTGCAGAAGATATCAGTGCTATATAAATACATAATAATAATATGGTAGGACATTACACTATGACTATGGTAGGATTAGACTGTGAGCTCAGAGGACAGTCAGTGACATGACTATGTACTCTGTAATGTTCTGCAGTAGGTGTCAGTGCTGTATAAATACATAATAATAATATGGTAGGACATTACACTATGACTATGGTAGGATTAGACTGTGAGCTCCTCTGAGGACAGTCAGTGACATGACTATGTACTCTGTAAAGTGCTGCAGAAGATGTCAGTGCTATGTAAATACATAATAATATGGATGAGATTTAAAATAGGAGTACAGCGCACAATAATCATATGTAGTAATAATCCATGATGCTTGTTAAAGTATACAAATGACAGTGCAAATTAAAGCAATTGCCAAGCAATACTGGGCATATCATAAACCGTAGCTCAAACCCATGTAGAAGGAGCAAGGTATATATTACACAAATGTGCAGGTAAACCAGACAGTGTAGATACCAAAGTGTGCAATTAACCAAGTAATGTGCAAACATCAATAAAAGTGCTAAGTGCCTGAGGTACAGTAGATATGAATCAAATGAGGAGAGGTGCTGACAAAGTGGAGAATGCTGAGGTACAGGAAAAAATACAGAGAGTAAAACGTGAATCAAAATAAAGCCACCGCAAAAGGGTGGACAGCGTGTAGCTCACTGTGAATAAAGACTATTAACATGGACAGAGGAATCCAGTGTATGAACAATGAGGTATGAAAAGGTGGAGTTTACCAGAATGATCAGAGATGAGATACGCAACTCATAAATTGTCGCACACACTGGCCTCACCACATAGTACCTGGCTCTGTCTGGCTGCTGTTAGTATTTATTACTTGTTTACTAGATAAAAAGTAAGAATCAATTTTTAATTGTATGCCCGACAGTTACACTTTAAGGCTAGTAAAAAAAAAATCCTGGAACTCCAAGATGCACACTTACTATCATATCTAGTGTTAGCAATTGTATGGGAATTTACAACCAGAGATAACTTGCTCCCATTCCCCTGGAATTTTATAAAGCACTGCAATTAGAGTGGTGAAATTCAATTTGCCTTTTTTTTTTTTTTTTTGCTGCAGACACTAGATGTATCAGGGTCTGAACTACAACTTTGAACAGAGCTAATACGATTCATAAAGCTATAAATTACCTGAAAGTAATTAAGTAACAAGTTAGTCTGGCTAGGAGTCTCCCAAGGAACTGATGCCTGGTTACCGTTATGAGGTACAGAATGATCTCTAAGCTGATAGTAGGGTGTTATCAGCTTCTGCCTGTCACAGTCACCGCTGCTGACACACGTGACTCCTGTGCTGAGATTTGGATGCACAGCTGCTCTGGGGGAGAGGCGCTTAGAAGACGGGTGAATTTGAAGCTGAACAGAGCACGCTGATCTTTTTCTCTCCCCACTACAGCTGCTGCTGAGCTGTTTCCTGGACGGGGTTGTAAGGGGCGGGCTTGCTGGCTGCCTGTCTCTCATTGGCTGGAGAGAGGCACCAGCGTGAGAATCAGGGCTACTGATTGGAGGGCGGCAGGGAAGGCGGAAATAGAAGCCTGAGGCTTCTTACAGACTTGCCATTCAGGACCAGGTTGCCTGTGTAGCCGCGGTGATCGCGGCTCTTGACATTTTAGACGGACGCTGGTCCTGAAGTACGGACAACTACGGACAGGGGAAATTTCCTGTCTGTAGTACGGACTGCCCGTACTTTCACGGACGGTTGGCAACCCTGATTGGGACACCACAGTGGAAGATACCACGCCGCACTTATTTTTCACGAAAGGCCATACCCAAACTGCACCATGCAGTTGAGAGGCAAGTGGTGTCATCTATTGCGAAGTGCGTTGGGTCAAGGGTCCATCTGACCACGGATGCCTGGTCTGCCATGCACGGGCACAGCCCATTGGGTCAACCTGGTGACTGATGGCAGCAAGCAGGGAGTACGTGGCTGCGCAGCGGACCGACTTGTCACACCTCCACGGCTTGCAGGCAGGCCTCCAGCCACCTCCTCTCCGCCTGCTACCACCTCTTTGCTGTCGTCATCCTCCTCTTCCTCCTTGGCTGGTGCCGTGATCTCCTCTCCAGCTACACAGCCCCCGCACCCCAGGGCCTATGCTGCATGCCAGGTACGATGGTGTCACGCAGTGTTAGACATGTCTTGCCTGAAAGTGGAGAGTCACACTGGAGCAGCTCTCCTGGCTGCTCTTAACAAACAGGTGGAGCCATGGCTGACCCCGCACAAGCTTGAGATCGGCAATGTGGTGTGTGACAACGGCAGCAATCTCATATACACATTGAATTTGGGAAAGCTGACACACGTACCCTGCATGGCACATGTGCTGAATATGGTCGTGCAAAGATTTGTGACCAAGTACCCAGGCTTAGAGGACGTCCTGAAGCAGACCAGGAAGTTGTGTGGGCATTTCAGGCACTCTTACAAGGCCATGGCATGCTTTGCGTACATTCAGGGTAGAAACAACTTGCCGGTGAGACGCCTGATTTGCGATAGCCCGACTCGCTGCAATTCCACCCTGCTGATGTTCTCTCACCTGCTATACCAGGAGAAAGCCGTCACCCAGTACCTGTATCATTACCGTACAAGGACACAATCTGGGAGGATGGGGATATTGTGGCCCAACAACTGGACACTGATGCGAAATGCATGCAGGGTCATGGAGCCCTTTGAGGAGGTGACCAAACTGGTGAGTTGCGCTGAGGGCACCATCAGCGACTTGATCCCCTACGCCTACTTCCTGGAGCGTGCCGTGTGTAGAGTGGTGGATACAGCTGTGGAGGAGCGTGAATGAGAACAGGTACGGCAGCAGGAGTCATGGGAGCGATTTACATCCGAACCCGATGTTTCCACAACAGAGGGGGCAGCACAGAGGGGGAGGAGGAGGAGGAAGAAGAGGAGTCATGTGGGGAAGGAGAGCATCTGATGATGGTGATGAGGAAGGTGTTTCTGTGGAGGAAGAGGCGGCGGAAGAAGAACAGCCGCGGCAGCCGTCACAGGGGGCTTCTGCTGCTCCACGTTCCCGTGGTATTGTTCGTGGCTGGGGGGAGGAAGAGGAGTTGCATCCCATCACTGAGGAAGAGCAAGAGGAGATGGAGAGTACGTCTGCATCCAGCTTTGTGCAGATGGCCTCTTTCATGTTGTCCAGCCTGTTGAGGGACCCCCGTATCAAAAAACTCAAGGCGAATGACCTGTACTGGGTGGCCACGCTACTAGACCCTCGGTACAGGCACAAAGTGGCGGACCTGTTACCAACTCAACAGAAGGCGGAAAGGATGCAGCACTTGCAGAACAAGCTGTCGATGATGCTTTACAATGCGTTTAAGGGTGATGTGGCTGCACAACGCAATCAAGGTACTACTGGCAGTAACCCTCCTCCTCCCAAGTCCACGCAGGCAAGGACAGGACGCACCAGCGATCTCAAGGTGATGTTGGACATGCGGACATTCTTTAGTCCAACTCCTCGCCATAGTCCTTCCGGATCCACCCTCCACCAACGCCTGGACCGGCAGGTAGCCGACTACCTGGCCTTGAGTGTGGATGTAGACACTGCGAAAAGCGACGATGAACCCTTGGACTACTGGTTGCGCAGGCTTGACCTGTGGCCAGAGCTGTCCCAATTTGCCATACAACTTCTCTTTTGCCATTGGAGGCATTGTCACTGAGAAGAGAAGTCGCCTAAGTCACGACAGTGTTCAGTACCTGACCTTTATCAAAATGAATGAGGAATGGATCACAGAGGGCTACTGCACGACCGAAGACTAAGTCAGTCCCCACACACAGCATCTCTGCCTGCAGGTCACTTGCCTTCTCCGCCACCACCAACAGGGTCCAGGACTCTAGGCGGATTCCTGAATTTTTAAGGCCGCTGCTAGCAGCGGCCGCTACACTAATTTTTCTGGTACGTGTACATGCCTGCCTAATTTTTCTGTATGCACTGCGGGCGGCTGCAACAAAAAAACAAAAGCATGTACATGTGCCCATCCCCCTTCGTGATCAATAACTTGCCGCGGTGAAGGGGCTTGCGTATCACAATGAAGCAATGACCGCCGGCTATTTGAGTGTCTCGGGTGGGGGTGGCACGCAAAAGATAATAAGGTCATTGCATCATTGTGGTCAGACCAAATTTGATCAGCTGGACAGTCACTGTTGTTCTATCATTGAGCTACCACAGCCCGGCGACCATATGGGCTTGAAAAATGCCACGGCCTACACTCTCGCCACGGTGCGCACCAGTCCAGCACGGCCGTCACTACGCAAACAGCTGTTTGTGGTGCGTTACACAGTGAGTTTGGTGAGTCAGTGTGAAGCAGTACTCTAATTACACTCCCTGATTGATGTATACACATGCAAGATGTTTGAAAGCACTTTAGGCCTGCAATTTAGCATTCAATGTGATTTCGGCCCTTAAAACGCTGCTTTGTGTCACATCCAGATTTTTCCCCGAGACTTTGGGCATGTATCCCACTCCGCCATGCCCCCCTCCAGGTGTTAGACCCCTTGAAACATCTTTTCCATCACTTTTGTGGCCAGCATAATTTTTTCTATTTTTCAAAGTTCGCATCCCCATTGAAGTCTATTGCGGTTCACAAACTTTTCCGTGAACCGAACTGGGGTTCGCGAACCGAAAATCGGAGGTTCGGCCCATCTCTACTCAATGGGTGTCTATTGAGTGCCCCATACCTAAAATATATGAACTATTGGCCATTTTTATTTATTCCCTGCTCTCAGAAGCTCTTCTCTGCAGGAAACAGTTTTATGGCTGTAATTCCTTATCAGTGAAGGGTTACACTATAATCTGAGACTTTATGAGCTCTTGCGGGGAAGTTCCGTTTCCAAGCTTGCTAATATTTTGCTACCCGTTATTTAGTTTGGTAAGGACCCTCCTGGTCCCTGTGCTGGTTTGCAATTGTTTTTAAAGTTTTTTACTTCTCTTTTAATGGCTATGCTTAATTAAATTATGTACTTTTCTGAATACATGCACATTGGTGGAACATGAGTCAATTCAGGTGTCCTCATGATATATCAGTGGTGCTACTTTAAAGAGGAACTCCAGTGAAAATAATTTAATATAAAAAGGTGCTTAATTTTTACAATAATTATGTATACATGATTTAGTCAGAGTTTGCTCATTGTAAAATCTTTCCTCTCCCAGATTCACATTCTGACATGTATTACATGGTGACATTGTTACTGTGGGCAGATTATGTAGCTGTTCTGGCTTTAACAGACAGCTATAAACAGCCATTTCCTGTGTGTGTCATTGTTACATTGTGGCAGTTTGCCCAGAGTACCGTACGGTACCAGAGCCTCTTGTGGGAGGGGTTTCAGCACAAAATCAGTCATACAGCGCCCCCTGATGGTCTGTTTGTGACAATCATTATATTTTTCATGTAAAAGTGGGTATCAGCTACTGATTGGGATAAAGTTCAATTCTTGGTCGGAGTTTCTCTTTAAGGAACATACTTCTTTTGTATAATCTGACACTAGAGTCTGACAAAACAAAAACTGCCACTTGCATGCCTGAAGTTTTACTCTTTCAGGCACACACACATAAAAAAGGGAACTAGTGGCTGTTTCCTACCAGTGGGTGCTCCTTCCGAGGCTGTGTCTACACAATAAATGTCTCCTGGCGCAAAAGATGTGCCAGGTGTCTATTGTCTTCTCTTGCTGGTTTATGTCGGTCCTAATTTTTCATCTGTGACACCAATGGAGAATATCGAAGAGCATCCTTTCCATTTTATATAAGTGCATATTTTTGTAATGCCAGCTAACTGTTCTCTCATGAATTACTGGTTACTTGTGTGCCTGGCACTGTACATACATATATTTATCTCGTCAAGTCCCTCAGGCACACTTTAAAGTGAACCCAAGGTGAGATTGATATGGAGACTGCCATATTTATTTCCTTTTAAGCAATACTAGTTGCCTGGCTATCCTGCTGATCCTCTGCCTCTAATACTTTTAGCCACAGATCCTGAACAGGCATGCAGCAGATCAGGTGTTTCTGACAATATTGTCAGAGCTAATAAGGTTAGCTGCATGGCAGCCTCTATATCAATCTCTCCTCGGGTTCACTTTAAAGCTGGACTCCAACTGAAAGTGTCAATTTGCTTTATAAATTAGACAAATTTAGCCCCAGTATTTTGGAAGCTGTGTATAGCCATGCAGAAAGCATAAAGTTGAAACTGTTTGTAAGCTGTTATTCTGATACCTGGGAAATCTCTTCTGTTTTATATTAATATTATTATTTAAAAAATATATACTCACATCACTCGCAATGTAATCCCTGTCATGTGTCCTTTGTAGTCTAGGGCCAATTTAGGGGTACCTATTAAAGCACCACATGTAGAAATGGGCGCAAAATATCAGCATAGAATATCTGTAATTTTACCAATACTCTATTATCCACTATAGTAAAATATCAGTCATTTTACTGATATTTTACTATGTCCTAACCTAATCTTTTCTCACACTGAACCCTCCCTCTTAACGCCTAACACTAACTTTAACCACCAATATGACTAACCCTTAAAGGACATCTGAGGTGAAAATAAACTGATGTTTATAAACTCTTTCTCCTAAAAATTACTTTTTAAGATATCCCACAGTTTTATTTTATATTTAAATCTAGTTTTTAAGTTTTTACTGTTTCATTGTCTCTGCTCAGTGACACTTTCATTGAAGGAAACTAGGGCTCAAATCTATGAATTATTGATCCTTTTTATTTCTTTCCTGCTCTCAGAACTATTTACTGACAGGAAAGTGTTTTATGGCTGCTATTACTTATCAGTGAGGGTTATGCTATAGTCTGACCCAGTCTGACCCGGTCCTGACCCGGGCAGAAACTTTCTCTTGCATACCTGATGTTTAACTCTTTCAGACAGAGAAAGAAAAAAAGGAACACCGCCTAGTTATTTGTGTGCTTGGCACTGTACATACACATGTCTATCTCATCATGTCACATGTCACCTCGGTTGTCCTTTAACACCACCCTGACCAGGGGCGTATCTAGAATTCACTGGGCCCCTGCAAAACTTTGAATGGGGCCCCCTCCCCCCACCTTCTGTACAGGGAAACTGAGAACCAATGTTTTTCACATGGTTAGTGCACACTTGAATGTGTTTTCCCCATGCAGATAAAAACTGACAGCAGTGAAGCACTGAGAGCGTTTTCTCCATCAATTACATTTGCTTCTGTGATAAAACTTGCATATTTTCACACATATAGATACACAAGGCCTGTAGAAAACGCATACAGAAAAAGCGGTCCCAGCCTCAGCTTATTACACTCACTCTGTCCATCTCTGATAGAGCAGAACTGGCTCCGCAGATTTCTCCAACATCACTACAGTACACATCACTTGCTGAGGGGGTGGAGAGATTGGGGGCTGAGCACTATACACAAGAGCCTGCTGCACACTGAATAGGGACTGTCTACAAATCTTTTTCTACAAAACTTTGTATGATTCCTTATCAGTGGCTGTGCAGATGTGGTCATTAGAACAAGTTTTTCTCTCCGTGCCCTTAGTTGTCAGTCTCTCAGGAAAGGGAATAGAAGCTTCTCTCCCACGGGGCCCCCTGCAGCTACTGGGCCCACTGCGGCTGCCTCCCTTGCAGGGTCTATTGTTACGCCCCTGACCCTGACACTTCAACCTTAAAAACCCCCTCAGGCCTTACCCTTAAGACCCCACACACCTAACCCTTAAGACCTCATGCCTTACCCTTAAGACTTCCCCACCCTTAACATTAGACCACACCCCTTACCCTTAAGACTCCCTTACTCCTAACCCTTAAGACCCCTCACACACCTAGCCCTTAACACCCCCCCACTCCTAACCGTTAAGTCTCCCCCCATGCCTAACACTTAAGACCTCCACACCTAACCCTTAAGACCCCCCACACCTAACCCTTAAGTCCACCCCACTCCTGACCCTTAAGACCTTACCCCCACACTTAACTTTGAAAAGACCCCCCCCCCCCCCCCCCCCCACACACACACACACACACACACACACACACCTAACCCTTAAGACTCCCGACGACCGGCGATTTTTTAAACGATGAGCAATTGTTTCTGCTATCTCACAACATGGGTACAGACCATACAGATGCGCAATTATGCAAATGACAATTTAGCAACACGCAGCGATAATGAACTCCATGACTGGATCTTTAAGATCCCTGACGACTCAAAGTACCATGATCGCTTGACTTCCCATTTGGACCCGTCGTGTAACATTGCGTGATGTTGTTTGTACCTTCAGGCAGGAAGATTGATTGGGGAACACTTGATGGAATCGGACACTGCTGGATCAATACTCCTGCGTCGCTTTGGTGATATTTGGTAATTGGTATTCAGGTTAACACAGTGCCTTACATTTAACGTGTTGAATGCCAAATGTGGCACGTTTATTAGCAGATCTGTTAGAGGGGGGGGGGGGGGGGGCGGTTTAGGGTTAGGCATGGGGGGGTTGGTTAGGGTTAGGCATGGGGGAGTTGGTTAGGGTTAGGCATTGGAGGGGGATTGGTAAGATTTAGACATTGGTGGGGGATTGGTTAGGGTTGACCATTGGTAGAGGGAGGGCTCGTGGGAGAATAGGGTTAGCTTTAGCGGTAGTAAAATATCAGTAAAATTTACCATTAATTTATTACCCCTGCCCAATAGTAGAATATGATTAATTTTACCGATATTCTACTGGTGTCGATTTCCAATGCCCAGATTTTGACAGCGCCTATTTTGCATGTACAAGTTTTGGTTATATATTGGGGTAACAAACTGATCTTTAAATTCCTCTTCACTGGATTTATTTTGTTGCTCTGTACTTATTTTACTTTTTAATAAACTTTAGCTATTTGTTTTCACATTTTTGTTGTAGTATTGAAATATAAATCAATAAAAATTATATTCTTAATAAATTAAGAAAAACCTCTGCAGAAAAGAAAAAATAAATAAATTAAAACTAATAAATGGGTGGGGGGATAAAGAAAGAAAGAAAAATATTTATATAATATCTACTTATAAAATAATAGATACATTTAATAAAATAGATTTATATAATAATGTATATAATATAATTTATTTATATATATATGTAATCAGGGGTGAGTTCAAATTTTCTCCAGTCATTTTTGCATTGGAATTTACATTTTCGCTTAATGTAAAATTTTCCTAAATAAAATATAAAAAAATGTCATTTTTTTCCTTGATCTGTCTTTTTTTTTTTTTTTTGTTGCTTATTTTTAGGGATTGACGGAAATGCTAAATTTTAATTCCATGGAAATTCTGATGTTTTGTTTTTCTGATTTTCTGTTTTCCCAATTCTTGTTTTTAACGATTTCTATTGTTCTGAGTTCCAATTTTCTATTTTTACAACTTCCATTTTTTCAGATTTCTGAGGAGTATTTTATTTGCCATTTCATGCACCAGAGAATGCAAAAATGTATAAAAAATCTGGATATCTGAAAAGTTTAAAAAACAGAAAATCTTCTGATTGGTCCAAAATTGCAGCATCCTCTGATTGGTCCAATGCTTCCGAGTTCTTTGATTGGACTAAAATTACGGAGTACTGGTAAATCGGATTTCCGCAGAATGCTTATTTCTGATTTCCAATCGGAAATGCCTATTTTTGATCAGAAATGTGGAAATTTCAATTCTGCGGAATCCGAATGAGAATATTCTCATTTGTGTGAAAATTAATCATTTCCATTGACTTAAATGTAGATGGCGAAATTGTGTTCACATGCCCATATATTTTTACAAATATTTTCATCTCTGTGAAAATGTATTTTTGATGCCCAAATTTTTTTTAAAGAATAATGTCATCTGTGCAAAAATGTAATTTCTTATGGACAAATATTTTCATGAATATTCTATGAATGTTTTTGCAAATATAATATGGAATAGAAAATTAATGGTCAAGTGAACTTATCACCATTATCTATGATAACATTTTCAAGCCATAAGTATTTTTATCCTGTATGACCCGATAGATTAGAAATTAAGGTAAGTGGATTTGAAGTATCAGCAGAAACTCCCTGAATGCCTCTAGATCACATGAACCCTATGACAACAAATATATTTGACATTAAACAGTATATCACAGCTTGACAAGGCTCTACACTTTGACAAGGCTCTACAGATGATACATGATGCTACAGGTTCACCTTCTGTAAATAAGTAACATGACTTGCAAAAAAGCATTCTTAAGATATTTGCTCTCTGTGGTACTGAAAGGAATATGATGCTCACAGACTCACCATGTTGGCCAGAAGATGAGCAGTGTTGTTCGGAGATCCACTCAGACACCATCCTGCCCCACCGAGGTCTGTTACTTTGTGTGGATCAGTGACAGCTAACCGATGCTATGAGGGTATATTTGTCTGATCTGTTATAGAACTACTTCCTGCGGCCATTGTCTAGATCAACCCTGAAGCACTTGGATTCTTCAAGACAAGAAAAGGAGCCCTTTTTTTCTGCTAAAAACTGGTTCTTTCTGCTACGAGCAGGTAGCAGGTAGCTCAACCACCCAAATTTCTGTATTAAGTACAGCAAACTTGTAGGACAAAGTGGTTTGTTTATCTAAGAATGCAACACTAATAGGTCAGTTGTATAATATAAAATCAAGTTATAACTCATCTGAAAAAATAAATAAATGATTAAATGACAAAAGCGTCAATCAAATAATACTATGCTGGGATTACCCCGCTTTTGAATTAGTTATTATTATTATTATTTAGTATTTATATAGCGTGTATATATATATAGTTCTCATTTCTTATTGAATGAGGTGGTTACTTGTAAAGTGACCTCTGTCTAATAATGCAAATATGGTCTATTATTGATTTTACTCATAGAACAAAAATATACCGCCTGACCAAAGGTATGTGCACACACAAACTCCACTCCCATATTTGCTGGTTGACTATTTCATAAATACTATTCAGAAGAGTCTGGCTGCATCAAAAAAGATATAGCATAGTATTTCAATAATTAAATATCAAATTCTCATTCAATAAATAAGTACCAGTAAATTATGACTAAAGAAAGACTCTAAAGGCCTGTACCCACCTGATGATTTTGTCAGGGATTCTTCTGACGACCGGTGATTTTTTGAGCGACGATCAATCGTTTCTGTGCGATTAGGCAAACGACGCACTGTGAAGCATGGTGGTAACAACCGCTACGGTGGATCAGATCTTTAAGGTCACTGATGACCCCCGATGACTCCTGTACAAAGTGCCGCAATCATTTGAACTCTTGTTTGCGCCCATCGTGTGATGTTGCGTGTTCCCACGGGCAGGTAGATGGATCGGGGAACCTCTTTCATTGGGAGGTGTTGCTGTGAGGTTCCCTGATCCGTTGTCAGGTGAGTATTCAGCAAAACCACTTAACGACCAGCCAACGCCTATCGGCAGCGGCTGGTCGCACCTGGGTTTCCATGGAAACGGCCGCGTTTCCTGTCAGTTCACGGCGGGGGGCTTCGTGAACAGCCTGCGATCCTCCGATCGTGGCTCGCAGGCTAAATGTAAACACCCGGGGACGTAATCCCCGGTGTTTACATGTTACGCCGCTGCTGTCACAGCAGTGTCATAAAGGAGATTGGCAATCCCCAGCCTCTGATTGGCCGGGGATCGCCGCCATCTGATAGGCTGAAGCCTATCTGAGGCGGTACAGGATGAATCGCCGTCCTGTGCCGCCTGTATGGAAAAGGGGAGGGAGGGAAGGAGAGGGAGGGGGGAATATCACTGCGGAGGGGGGCTTTGAGGCCCCCCCCCCCCCCCCCCCACTAGAAAATCTGTTCTTGCTGACATCAATCGTTACAAAGCTCTTTTATGTCTTGCAGTTGCTGTACATTCTTTTTTAATAATCACCATACATTTGACACTATTATATTATATTTTTATATTTACCTGTTTTTTTTAACTCTGTGCTACACTATATAAATTATTATTAAAAAAAATAATTGTTCACAGATGTATTCTCCATTTTACATGTAGCCAGTGCCGTGAGTGAAGAATCAGTGTCATGTGACAATGGTGAGGCTGGTTTCTTAGCAATCTTCTAATCTTGGCCCATCTTGGAGTTCTCCTTTACACTGGTTGTTGGATAGTGTACTGGTTAAGGGCTCCGCCTCTGACATAGGAGCCCTGGGTTTGAATCTTGTCTCTTCCTGTTCAGTAAGCCTGCACATATTCAATTGGAGACCTTGGGCATGACGACTCCCTAACACTGTCTACTGAGCGTGCCGTAGTGGCTGCAGCTCTGGCAATTTGAGTCCGCCAGGGGAAAAGCACAATATAAATGTTATTTGTCTTGTGTTTTGTGTAAACTGATTTAGAATCAGTAACTGGTTTGTATACTACCCAAAAATATACAACATAATGAAAAATAATCATGTAAAAATACCATACAGAGACAGACGGGAGGCTTGAAGGTAGAAACTGGAAACCCTTTGGGCTACTAAATTCTGCGCTGCTAAATGCTTGTAGAAAAGCAGGTTCATTCTGCTACATGTAGGTTTGTAATCGCTAAAAGTATCTTTTTACTTACATAATAACCTTTATTATTTTTACCTGTGTTTACTTGTGATTTTTCTCAGAAAATGCTGAGGCTAATCATCAATGGAATCAGACCTAGAAATAACTGTCCGTAATGCAGGTTTTGCAGCCAACAAAAATGCCTTCTTCACTCTTGGGTTTCTTAACTTTATTAATGTATCTAATAAAAAAAAAAAATCACGTTAACATTTTTTTTCACTACCGTGTTTTCCCCGAAACAACTGTCTTATATTAATTTTACCTCTAAAATATGTGCTGGGGCTTATTTTCGGACAGAGCTTATATTTTTGAGAGGTATAAAATCGGACACTATGTTATAGTGTATGGGGGGAGGTGTGCAGTCTCTTGGGGGGGGGGGGGGGGTGCGGTCACAGAGCCGCTCCAGCATACAGCACATGTGCGGCGACCGGGTCAAAGGGTGCCGACCATGTTAGGATACTGGAGCCATTTACAGGTGAATGGAGGGGGACGCAGCCACAAGGGAAGTGTGGCAAGAGACTGCACACCTCCCCATACACAACCATAGCGTCAGATTTTCTACCGGTATACAGCTAGGGCTTATTTTTGGGATAGGGCTCATTTTTGGGGAGACACGGTATGTGTATGTTGTAGATGAAGTTACCTGCTGTAGGTGTCAAAGGTGCACAGTTCCACAGTTTCAGATGGCGCTTGCCCACCTCACAGTTGACAGGAAGTGGCTGTATTTTTATAGTTTGTTAATGGTGTTTAGGGAAAGAAATGAATCTCAGAAGGTTAGGTACCTGAGGAAGGGCAACATATTCCTGCCATGGACAGGGGAGGGGGGTGGGGCCGTATCACTAGCTGGGTGGAGATGGATGAGGCCAACCAAACTTCCTGCCTGAATGACTAAACGGCTATTGGTTTTTAAATTGTACTGCTTCAGGAAATAAAGGTACTCTTGTCTTAGAGAGTACCCCATATTTTGTACCCCATATTTGTTTACTACTTTGTACAGCGCCATGGACTATGTTGGCAATTTATAAATAAATAATGATAATAACAACAGCATTTAATAAGCTCTCTGTGGCATCTCTCCTCATTTGTTTAGCTATCTTTGACTAAACGGGACAATATGTATTTTTGCACACCAGATGTGTCTGTCAATTACTGCTTCTTTCAGCTGTTGCATAGGCATGTTAATAGCTTCACATATGTTGTCTAACCATCTTAACCTCTGCTGTCCTCTTCTTCTTTTTGATGGAGCAAAAAGGTAGGTACATGCAGATAGGCACCCGGTATAACAAGATAGAACTCTTTACTGAAGATGGCTAGTGTATAAAGGCTTTTGACACTAGTTTGCTCTTAACAAAAAAAGTATGGTAAAGTTGTGCAGGTAGTTCAGGGCAATTTTAACATTATTTACAGTATTGTGCAATTAACACAACCTTTATTACCTAGGTAACGTTAAACTTCCTAGAGTAATGTGCCCTATACAAGTAGCATAGCTTTACTCTAGCAATGTTTGCATTACCTAGGTACAGCGGGTTGCTGTCACGAACATTGCCTGCTGGTGGCAGCATTTGCTTGAACTATTGTGGACTTATGCTGCCCACCAGCAGATGGCTCTATCCAATCTATGGACTGCCACTGCAGTTATTTGATCCACCTGCGGATGATATCTTGAGTTGTGTAAGTTGTTGCTGCAGTTCCTGGGGCTACCTGGGAGTGGTATCAGGAATCCCACGGAATATGCAAATCAAGTCACCTGACAGATTGAACTGCCTATTCAAGGCCTGTTTGTGCTTCAAACCAGTTCCAGACTATTGAGGAGGACCTGTGACACTGATATTTGGACACCCTGTTCCAGTCTTCAATCTGATTATGTACCCTGACCACTGCTATTGTCCTGCCTTTGCCTTCCGATTATGTACTATTGCTATATATATTTTGCATCTGAATCTTGTATATTGTTTGTAATAAATAGTTAGTATCTTGGTGTTGGGCATGCTGAGTGTTGTTGTTCGCTGTGTGTTTGCTGTGATCTTACTTGCACATACAGTGGAATCTTGGTTTGCAAGCAGAATTTGTTCCAGAAACATTCTTGTATCAAAAGCACTCTTATATCAAAGATCATTTCCCCATAAGGAATAATGAAAAGTACTGCACTGTATAGTAAAAATGTAAAAAAAAAAGACTTTCTCTATAACTAACAGAATCATGGCTATCTGGCTCACCGCAACCTTTTTTTGTGTGTGGCTTTAACAAGGAACTTATTCAGTGACAGTTGCTTACTTTTGAGGATTTCACAGAAATGTGACATTGTACAGTCCTTATATACACTCAGATTAAAGGTGCACTACAGCAAAAAACTGTAAAATGTAAAATATGTGCAAACATATACAAATAAGAAGTACATTTTTTCCAGAGTAAAATGAGCCATAAATTACTTTTCTCCTATGTTGCTGTCACTTACAGTAGGTAGTAGAAATCTGACAGAAGTGACAGGTTTTGGACTAGTCCATCTCTTTATAGGGAATTCTCAGGGATATACCGTATTTCGCGCCGTATAAGACGCTCCGGAATATAAGACGCACCTAGGTTTAGAGGGCAAAAACCAGGGAAAAAATATATGTATACTAAACCTAGTGCGTCCATATTCCAAGAGCGTCTTGTACATGCTCTCCCCCAAATGGTGTCCCTTATGTGCCCTCCTGTGACCTTCTGTGCCCATTATGTACCCTCCTGTGCCCATTATGTGCCCTCCTGTGTCCATTATGTACCCTCCTGTGCCCATTATGTGCCCTCCTGTGTCCATTATGTACCCTCCTGTGCCCCTTATGTGCCCTCCTGTGCCCCCCTGTGCCCCTTATGTGCCCCCCTGTGTCCATTATGTACCCATTATGTGCCCCTTATGTGCCCCCCTGTGCCCATTATGTGCCCTCCTGTGCCCCTTATGTACCCTCCTGTGCCCCTTATGTGCCCTCCTGTGCCCCTTATGTGCCCTCCTGTGCCCCTTATGTGCCCTCCTGTGCCCATTATGTGCCCTCCTGTGCCCATTATGTACCCTCCTGTGCCCATTATGTACCCTCCTGTGCCCCTATTGAATGGTGTCAAGTGGGTGGCCGCTCTCTCCCAGTGTCTATGTTCCCCTTTGTAAGTGTAACGCGTTCAGGCAGCCTGATCACATACCACATGGCCGCCGCGATTTCAGGCATCGGTTTCCCTTAATAAAGCTGCTCGGTCTTCTCCTCTCTTGTATGTCCACTCCACTCGTGCGCATGTAAAAGATCGGGCAGCTCGGCTTCCATACAGCTTGACCGCGAGGATTGCAGACCAGTTCTCTGTGCGCGGCTGCCTCTATTGACAGGCTCATACTGATGACGCAATTAGAACGAGCCTGTCAATAGAGGCAGCCGCGCCCAGAGAACTGGTCTGCAATCCTCGCGGTCAAGCTGTATGGAAGCCGGGCTGCCCGATCTTTTACATGCGCACGAGTGGAGTGGACATACAAGAGAGGAGAAGACCGAGCAGCTTCATTAAGGGAAACAGATGCCTGAAATCGCGGCGGCCATGTGGTATGTGATCAGGCTGCCTGAACGCGTTACACTTACAAAGGGGAACATAGACACTGGGAGAGAGCGGCTAGCGGGCACACACAGGCAGGGAATCCCCGACATGGCGGCGGTTCTTATCGGCGGGCATTCGGAGGTCGGGGATTCCCTGCCTTTGCCGTATAAGACGCAGGGACTTTTTCTCCCCATTTTTGGGGGAGAAAAAGTGCGTCTTATACGGCGGAAAATACGGTATTTATTTTCAAAAGCACTTAGTGAATGGCAGTTGCTCTGTCCATCTGCCAAAAAACTGTGTAGGGAGCAGGGAAGCTGGCCAGCATCATTGTTTAAATCCTTTTTAGGGAATATATTTATAAGGAATAAAAGCCTTGCTGAGAAGAGGTGGACTAGTCCAAAACCTGTCACTTCTGTCAGATTTCTACTGCTTACTGTAAGTGACAGCATTATAGGAGAAAAGTAATTTATGGCTCATTTTGCTCTGGAAAAAATGTACTTCTTATTTGTATATGTTTGCACATATTTTAAATGTTACAGATTTTCACTGAAAGAAGAACTCCAGTGAAAAAAATGTAATAAAAAAGTGCTTCATTTTTACAATAATTATGTATAAATGATTTAGTCAGTGATTACCCATTGTAAAATATTTTAAATGCCTGATTTATATTATGACGTTTATTACATGGTGACATTTTTACTGCTGGCAAGTGATGCTTGCTGTTTTGGCAGTTGGAAACAGCTGTAAACAGCTATTTCCCACAATGCAACAAGGTTCACAGACAGGAAACTGCCAGGAGTACCACGGTACTCAGAGCTTCTTGTGGGAGGGGTTTCACCACAATATCAGTCATACAGCGCCCCCTGATAGTCTGTTTGTGAAAAGGAATAGATTTCTCATGTAAAAGGGGGTATCAGCTACTGATTGGGATAAAGTTCAATTCTTGGTTGGAGTTTCTCTTTAAGTACAATTAGGTACAGTCCTGCAGCGTCATAGGGAGAAGAATTATCGGCTCAGTAGGGATGATGTGATGCATGTGTACTTTGTTTGCTTGTATATGAAGACGTTGCTTGTTTATGAAGTCAAAATTTCATAAAAATGTTTGCTTGTCTTGTAAAGCGCTCTCAAACCAAGTACCTCTTAATCTATAGTTTTACTGTAATTGTATATAGCACAGCTGCAAATAAACTTTTCTTACTTTTAAACGTTTGTTACTTCTTGCTTCCAAAGCTAATGTAATCTGGTCTTCAGTACATTACTGCAAAACATAGTTGTTTGCTTGTCTGTAAAGAATTTCAGCAATCTGTCTGCACGATTCATGGCTAGAGATGGCCCGAATGGTCCGCCCGGTGGGTAGTCCCGAGCGGATATCAGCTACCCACGCCCGCGGCGTGTAGCGAACACATATCGCATTTGAGCCACCCTCTATACCTCGTCATTGGGCTAAACTTTGACCCTCTACATCACAGTCACCAGACACATGGCAGCCAATCATGCTGCACTCCTCCTGGACCCCCGCCCCCCCTATAAAAACGCAACAGCATTGGCCATGTTCTCAGTCTGCTGATGCTGCTATTAGTGAGAGGAAGGGAGAGATTGCTGTAGAGATAGGGAAAGCATTAGTTAGGCTGTTAGCTTGCTCCTCACTGAAATTTGTTGCTGAAAGCACCCGAAAACAGCTCTTTTGAGAGCTAATATTCTTCTGATGTTTTTTTGTGTGTGTGCGTGCGTGCGTGCGTGTGTGTGTGTGTGTGTGACACTGACTGTCTGACACTGCATAGATACAGACCTGTCTGTCGTAGCTGTGCCAGGCCCAGCCAGCACACAGTATTACCACTGCATATATTTCAAAAAAGATCTTTTGAGAGCTAATATTCTTCTGATGTGTTTTATTATACCATTGCATACCTTTCCTCTGTACCTGTGTGACAGCATACTCTATTATAGCAGTACATACCTTTCCGCTGTACTGTGTGACAGCACACTGTATTATACCAGTGCATATCTTTCCAATGCATCTGTGTGACAGCACACTGTATTAGACCAGTGCATATCTTCCCAATGCATCTGTGTGACTGCACATGGTATTAGACCAGTGCATATATTTCCACTGCATCTGTGTGACAGCATACTGTTTTAGACCAGTGCATATATTTCCACTGCATCTGTGTGACAGAACACTGTATTAGACCAGTGCATATCTTTCCACTGTATTTTTGTGATTGAACTAACTAAAGCATAGATCTCTTTGTGGGTGACTCACTGCATACAGCCCACAGAGAGACAGGGACAGTTAGCTAGGCTTTTCTTTATTGCTGAAACCACCCAAAAACAAAAGCACTTTTGAGGGCTCATATTGTTCTATTCTTTTTGTGTGTGTGTGTGTGTGTGTGTGTGTGTGAGAGACACTGCATACAGGCCAGGCTACAGTCATTGCTGGGCCTTGCAGTTCTGCTATCCTCTTCTATCTATTACAAGCCAGCACACTATCATCATAAGCTGTGCTTAGCTTCCAACTGTATCTGTTATTGAGATCTGTGTGGGTTACACACTGCATACAGGCCCCAGTCAGTTGCTTGGCCTTGTAGTTCTACTATACTCTTCTAACTATTGCAAGCAAGCCAGCACACTGTGTATCACAATTGAAAATGATCACTGAAATTATTACCTTGATATTTGTTTTATTTTTTTTTATAAATAAAGTTGTTTTTCTTACTAACAAATCTATACATAAAAAACTTTCAGGTTTTTTTCAATAACCTACCTTTCCCCGAACCTTAGGAAACTGATACTGCACTTGGTCTTAGCCAAAAGGCAGAGAAGCGTTCTATTGCTTGCAAGTCTCCACTGCGTGGCTCTGCATTGGAATTGGATGACACCACCCCCACCATGAATGGCAAGCAGGCCTGCTGACTTTGTTTAGTTTTTTTTTGAAAGTTATCATTGAAATTAGAATTATTACTTTGATTTTTTTTATAAATACAGTTGTTTTTCTTACTAACAAATCTATACATACATAACTTTCAAGTTTTTTTTTCAATAACCTACCTTTCCCCGAACCTTATAAAAACTGATACTACAACTTGAGAAGGTCCAGGTGTAACTTTGTACACAGCACAAGTTCTTTATGGCACCGTACAGGTCAGTGCTCATCGGCAGGTATTAGCTCTGGAATTACCATAGTTATCAAAGTAATATATCAAGAAAAAAAATTGTAGAATTTTATAAATAATTTCAATTTTCAATTAATCAAAAAAAAAAAAAAAACACGTATTTTTAAATTTTCATCATCATGGCCTGCACTCTCGCCAATGTGCGCACAAGCACGGCCATCACTACACAAACATTGCCGCCGAGAGGACTGACAGTTTATGTCCGGGGCTGGGAGTGTCAACGGACAACCCTTTGCGGCTGTTTTCGGCGGTGCGTTAAACAGTAAGTTTGCTCTGTCAGTGTGAAGCAGTACACTACTTACACTACCTGATCCAGTATACACACGCAATATTTAAAGCACTTTATGGGCTTGATTCACTAACCGGCGCTAAGCCGGTTAGTGTACCTTATCTGAGGTTAGTGTGCCTTATCTGAGTTAGTGTGCCTTATCTGAGGTCAGTGTGCCTTATCTGAGGTTAGTGTGCCTTATCTGAGGTTAGTGTGCCTTATCTGAGTTAGTGTGCCTTATCTCAGTTAGTGTGCCTTATCTGAACTTAGTGCCCCTTAAGTAGCTTTGTGCACACTAAAAGATGCACAAAGCTACATTGCGCACTGCACGATAACATCGCACTTGCTATACTGTACATGATGTGACCTTAAGGTTGCATAGGATGCGACCTAAACGGCGCATCAGTGCACCGTTATCGCCGCATCCTATGCGACCTTATAATCGCATCATATACAGTATAGGGGGTGCGATGTGCGCAAAGATCGACGCATTACGTTGTGCGCGCTGTGTGCGGTGCAGTGTGCGATGTAGCTTTGTGCATCTTTTAGTGTGCACAAAGCAACTTAAAGAGAATCTGTAACGTTAAAACGTCCCCTGGGGGGTACTCACCTCGGATGGGGGAAGCCTCAGGATCCTAATGAGGCTTCCCACGCCGTCTGCCGTCCCTCGGGGGTCTCGCTGTAGCCCTCCGTACAGCGGTGACGTAATATTTACCTTTGCAGGCTCCTGCGCAGGCGCTCTGGCTGCTTTCGCTCCGAAGGAGGCGGAAATACCCGATCTCAGTCGGGTCCGCTCTACTGTGCAGGCGCAAGTCTCCGGCGCCTGCGCAGTAGAGCGGACCCGACTGAGATCGGGTATTTCCGCCTCCTTCGGAGCGAAAGCAGCCACAGCGCCCCCGCTGGAGCCTGCAAAGGTAAATATTGAATTGAACAGTCGGCACAGTCGCCGGCTGTTCGGAGGGCTGCAGCGAGACCTCCGTGGGACAGAGGACGGCGTGGGAAGCCTCATTAGGATCCTGAGGCTTCCCCCACCCGAGGTGAGTACCCCCCAGGGGATCTTTTTGTCGTTACAGAGTCTCTTTAAGAGGCACTAAGTTCAGATAAGGCACACTAACCTCAGAAAAGGCACACTAACCTCAGATAAGGCACACTAACTCAGATAAGGCACACTAACCTCAGAAAAGGCACACTAACCTCAGATAACGCACACTAACTCAGATAAGGCACACTAATCTCAGATAAAGCACACTAACTCATATAAGGCACACTAACCACAGATAAGGCACACTAACCTCAGATAAGGCACACTAACCTCAGATAAGGCACACTAACCTCAGATAAGGCACACTAACTCATATAAGGCACACTAACCACAGATAAGGCACACTAACCTCAGATAAGGTTAGCGCTGTAGTTTGTGCCCACTAAGTGATAAGGCACACTAACAGGCTTAGTGCCGGTTAGTGAATCAAGGCCTATGCCTCCAGTTTAGGAATGCAATGTGATTTCTGCCCTTTAGGGAATACCCTACTCTGCGTCAATTACGTAATTTTTCCCGGGACTTTTGGCGTGTATCCCACTGCGCCATGCCCCCCCTCCAGGTGTCAGACCCCTTGAAACAACTTTTCCATCACTTTTGTAGCCAGAAACAGTCTTTGTAGATTTTAAAATTCACTTGCCCATTGAAGTCTATGGCGGTTCGCCAGGTTCATGGAACTCAAAGTTTTTTGGAAGTTCGAATCCGCGGCCCGTAAACTCAAAATCTGAGGTTCGAGCAATCTCTATTCATGTCACTTGCACTAATTGCACAACGTGCACAACCTTATCACTGGAAATAATGGTAAAATTGTTGTGCGCTCTCTGCTCATGACAACTCTCTTTGGGGCACATGCACAAAAGTACAGTAACTTTTGTGCATGTGCCCCAAAGTGGGTTTGAGCCACAGTTAGAGTGAAGGCAAGCTAATCAGTCAAACTGATGTTCACCTGATGGTGCGCTGTGCCATTAGGACTTGACATTAATGCTGAATAGGGTTCCTGGGTTCTCTTTAAGGAGTATAATTGGTACAAGTGAAAAAAAAAGAATTTTTTAAAAAGACCTTGTAGTTTTTGAGAACAACGAATGCAAAAAAGAAAATGGTTTTTAAACTGCCATTTTTCAGAGTTTTAAAAATATTTTTTTTCTTTGCATTTTTAAAATCAATGTTCTCAAAAACTACAAGGGGCTTGATTCACTAAAAGGTGCCAATACAGTTAGCACACCTAAAAGCTTTGCACGTGTAAACTAGGGTGCTAAGTAGTTTGCACGGCCAAGCTGTTACTGTTCGCGTGCTATTTTAGTGCGCGTAAAAGTTTGCGCGTAAAGTTTTATGCGCACTACTTTGCGAGCAAAATCAGCTGCTTCGCGTGCAAAGTATGCTTATCACACTACTTAGCACACGAAGCGGCTGATTTTGCGCGCAAAGTAGTGCGTATGTGATAAGCGGCTTTTCACTGGCGTGCTAACACTTGCCACGCTTTTGTGAATCAAGCCCAAGGTCTTTTTTTGACTTGTACCCACTATTCTCCTTAAAGAGAATCTGTACTCTAATATTCTTACAATAAAAAGCATACCATTCTATTCCTTATTTTCTCCTGTGCCCCTCTGTGCTGTTTCTGTCACTCCCTGCTGCAATCCTGGCTTGTAATTAACAGTTTTAGGCAGTGTTTACAAACAAATGACTGGCTTCTAACCAGAGTATCATAGGCTGAGAACAGCTTACTGTGTGGATTCATGCAGAGCTTGGAGGGGGTGTGTAAGCTTCTGCCAATGACAAGCTGTGCTGCACATTCCACACATTCCAGCCTCTTGCCGACAGACACGACAGAGGAAAGAAGATAAGATTTATTACAGAGACAGTGCAACTAGAAAAGGTTGCAGTAAGACAGACCACATCAGAACAGGTATAGGAACTTATAGAATAGAAAAAATAAGGCTCAAAATTTTGTTACAGAGTCTCTTTAAAGTGAATAGGAACCGCATTTAAAAAAATGAGACAGATACTTACCCAAGGAGAGGGAAGGTTTTGGGTCGTATGGAGTCTTACGGCTCCTCTCCTGGTCCCCTGGTTCCAGTGCTGGCTTGCCGGTAGCAGTATTTCACTAAATTAGTCAAATACTGCTTTACCCGGCCGAAGGAGGCTTCAGAAGTCTTCAGGAAGCCCGAGTGCTCCTGAAGAAGGGCGGCCCTGTACTGCGCCTGAGCAAGCACCCTCTCTTGCACGCTCACGCCTGTGCAGTATGGAGCCGCACGTCTTCGGGAGGACACGGCTCCCGAAGACTTCCAAATACCGTTTCAGCAGGGGATTGAAACGGGGGGGGGGGGGGGAGCCAGCACAGGATAGGGAGCACCGAGAGAGGAGACGGAAGGCTCTATATGACCCAGAGCCTTCCCTCTCCTTAGGTAAGTATTTGTTTCATTTTTTTTAAATGTGGTTCCCATTCACTTTAACATATGAAGCAATTTTGGTGTCAATAGCATGTATAGGGGCTTTGCTATTCACTGGTAAAGTGAGCATGAAAGTACGCAAAAATTACGCTAAATTTTACGTGAAATTACGAATTTCTTTGCGAAATCAGTTGATTTCACAAATCATTTATTTATTTATTGTATTTATAAAGCGCCAACATATTACGCAGCGCTGAAATCATTATTACGTATAGGTGTAATCGCAAAAATTTACGTGAAATGTTGCGCAATCGTAATTGGCTGATTACAATCATCACTAGTGTAGCTAGAAACCATGGGGCCCCAAAGCAAAAATGTTGGTTGAGGCCCTCCCACAATAGAATATAAGCAGGGGCGTCTCTAGCCATTTTGTCACTCCAGGCGAGAAATCCTGTGGTGAACCCCACCCCACCCCCGAAAATCATAATGCAGCCGCGAGCAGCGTTTCACCAGAAAATACACTTATTGCGGCATGGGTTCACCAGAAAATAGTTGTAACACAGCAGAGCGTTTCACCATAAAATATACTTATTGCGGCATGCACTCACACACAACACACAGTATACACACACACACTATACACACACGCACATAGTACACACACACTATACACACGCACACAGTACACACACATACACCGCACACAACATGCACACGCACACACACTACACACACTACACTATACACACACACACACACTATACACACGCGCACACACAGAGCACACTATACACAGCACACAGTAATACACTATACTATTATACTAATCCCAGTTTTCACTACCTTATAGTGTGTCTGGTCCCTTATGCAGAGAAATAATGAGGAGAGAAAAGCTGAAAGAGAGGGAAGAAGATATTTGCCTCACCAGGATTGCACTTTTATTTAGCTTTCCTGTATGACAAGAAGACACAGACACTCAGCACTAGGGGAAGAGGGAAACAAAGGTGAATGAGGGAGGCTGGTGCACACCAAGAGTGATTCAGAGCGCTTTTCAAATTTACAGCAATTTGAAAAGCGCTGGGCTAATGTTACCCTATGAGGGTGTTCCCACAGCAGTGTTGTGATCGCAAACATGCTGCAGGTAGCATTTATTGGAGCGATTCTTTCAAAAATCGCTTCACAAAGTCACATTCGCGAATTGCTAGTGATTGCGATTTTGTTGTGCACTAGCCCAGAGATAGGAGTGGAGTGAGACTGAGAATAGCCTGAGATGGAGCAGAGAGCTTATCTGTATTGCAGTCCCACATTACACAGAGGCTAGTTGCTGGTAATAGGACTGCGGTCCCTGCCAGTCTCCCACACAAGTCAGAAAGCAGCCCTCCTGGAGTCTAGGGACTGTCAAAACTTTTCAACCTGTTTAACACCTTGGGCCTGATTCACAAAACGGTGCTAACAGTTAGCACGCTGGTGAAAAGCCCTTTATCATGCCTAAACTCAGTTTAGGCATGATAAGTTTAGGTGTGATAAGTTTAGGTGTGATAAGTTTAGGCATGATAAGTTTAGGTGTGATAAGTTTAGGCATGATAAGTTTAAGCGCCAGCTGCGTTAGCACCGCAATGCACAGCTGATCAAAAGTTTTACGCTAGCAAAGTCTGGTGCACTTCGTATAAAGTTTAATGGCGCTGCTTTGCGTGCAGGACTTTGCAAGCGATCTAAACTTATCTAAACTTATCATGCCTAAACGTATCACACCTAAACTTATCATGCCTAAACTTATCACACCTAAACTTGCTTTTCACCAGCGTGGTGCAATGGTTATCATGCCTAAAGTCTCTAACTGGGTTAGCACTGCTTTGTGAATCGAGCCCCTTATCTGCACATGCAGTCATTTTAACAATGTGGAGAGACCAGACAGATTTTTTCCCAAGGACCCTCCTCTGCATCGTGCTGTGTATATTTACCAGCTTGCCTGCCCTCTAATTGCACTTTTATCAGCTAGCCTAGTGTTTTACAATGCCTTACAACAACAAACCTGAATACAGCAGACACAGGACCAACCCTAAATCACTGAATGAAAGGCGGCCTGTCCTTGCCTGGCTGCTACAGTCTCTACTTCCACACAGTTACCAGTAGCAGAGAGAGGGACTGAATGAATCTCAGGAGCTGATGCTGTACTCGGATCCCTGACTAGGATGAGTGCCTTCTCTCACTGACTCATTCATTACTGTGGTTCTTTGAATCATTGAGCTGAAGGAAATGAATGAATCAGTCAGTAAATCAGTCATGAGTCAGGCGCTGCTGCTGCTTCTGTGTAACATGATACCTGAGTGAGTTGAGAGGCATTTCTCCTCTCACTACTCAGTTCAGCAGCACCCTTCCCTCCCCCTGTCGCCCTTCCCTCCTCCTGTCGCCCTAGGCAAGAATTTATAGCTGCCTAATGGCTCAGACGCCTCTGAATATAAGGTACCTTTTTTTCCCTCCACCAGTTTTAGGTAGCCTGAGATGCCTCCAGAATTAGTATTGGCAGCCAGAGGTACTCCCAATATTAGGTAGTCCCCCAGTATAACTAGACAGAAGTGCTCCCAACAAAAGGTAGCCAGATGCTCAGGGCTGGTTCTGGACTTTTTGCTGCCTGAGGCAAACTTGTGAGGATGCGTTCCCCACCCCCTTCCCGATTTGGAATGATCGCACGGCCTCCAACAATTTAATCTGATTCATTTAATTCAAATGAAGCACTGCTGCTCTCCTGCCTTCCCCTCCTCACTCAGTGCCAGACTCCTCACAAAGCACAACAAGCTGCATTTCCCCAATAATGACCTATTCAACTCGCTCACAGTACAAAAATGCTGCCCCTGTAATCTCTGCACCTGATGCAAGTGTTTCACCTTGCTTCATAACAGAACTGGCCCTGCCAAATATACACCCAGTATTGGGTGGCCCCCCCAGTATGGAAAATCAGAGTAACCTCCAGCAATAAATACCTGCCCCCGAGTATAGGTAGTCAGAGGGTGTCACAGTATTATGTAGGCCCCCCCCCCAGAATGGGTACTCAGACGGGCTCCTCTCCCCCGAGTATAGGTAGCCAGAGGGGCCCTCATTAGGTAGCTGAGGTTCCACTGAGGACCCCATTATCGCCCCTGGCCATTGCCTCACCTACAGACACACATCCTCAAACACACACCTATACAAATACACACACACAGGTGTGCACAAACCTGTACAGACATACACCCACACTAGATGCACACACATGAACACACATACATACGTACAGATACACGCATCCATACCCACTACAGAAATACACTTACAGATACACAGACATGCACATATATACAGATAGACACAAGTACACCCAGTACAGAGACACACATGCACACCCATATACACATATTCAGACAGACATACAGATACACACACCTGTACAACCGTATGCAAACATACATGTATTGATATTCATAACCATGCAAAAACATACATTTATTTATTTAAGTATTTATATAGTGCCGACATATTACGCAGCGTTGTACAGAGTATATTGTCTTGTCACTTAACTGTCCCTCAGAGGGGCTCACAACCTAGTCCCTACCATAGTCGTATGTCTTTATATGTATCGTGTAGTGTATTTATTGTAGACTAGGGCCAATTTAGGGGGAGCCAATTAACTTATCTGTATGTTTTTGGAATGTGGGAGGAAACCAGAGTGCCAGGAGGAAACCCACACAGACACTGGGAGAGCATACAATCTCCTTGCAGATGTTGACCTGGCTGGGAAAATATACATATACAGACACACATGTGCACACACATACAGATACACACATGCACACCAGTACTAAAACACACTGGCACACACTCAACCATACTGACACACACATACCATACGTACACCCATATACACACACACACACACTCACACACACACATGCGTGAACAGTTACACAAGTACACACATGCAAACCTGTTCAGGCAACCACACACATACAGATAAACACAAACACACTTGTACAAACACAGACATATATATGCCCTGATGTTAGTCTAATAGCACACACTTATTAATTACATGAATCACACTTGTTGATCACTATTTTTTAAAAGGTACATGAGACGAATGATATGGGGAAAGTTATACTTACCTGGGGCTTCCTCCAGCCTCATTGACGCGTACACACGCCATATTTTCACAAACGACGGGTCCGTCAGACCCTCTCACTGGGCAGACGTTCTGCCGACAGGAGGACATGTGTATAGTCTGTCGGCAAACTGATAAAGCTGGCCACTAACGGTCCAATTTCTAGCGAAAAATCATTCGAGCGATGAAATTCTGATCGGATTGGTTGTAAATAATCTCCATTGGTGGACACAATCGATTATGAACGAGTGAAAAAAAATGTCGCCCGAATGAATTTTCGTCGAACGAAAATTTGGATTTTCTTGGTGATCGTGATAGATAGGAAGCAATGATTGGTTAGTTGATGGTGTAGTGAACGATTTTTCGTCCGATCAGAATCTCTGATCGCTCGAACGATTTTTTGCTAGAAATTGGACCGTTAGTGGCCAGCCTTAGACTGTTTTTGACAGATCCGCTGAACAAACGCCATATTTTCACAAACGACGGGTCTGTCAGACCCTCCCGCTGGGCAGATGATCTGCCGACAGTAGGACGTGTGTACAGTCTGTCGGCAGACTGATAAGACCCGGATCTGTCAAAAACAGTGTTATCAGTCTGCCAACAGACTGTACACACGTCCTACTGTCGGCAGATCATCTGCCCAGCGGGAGGGTCTGACAGACCTGATGTTTGTGAAAATATCTGTGGCTAGTGATTCATTGTGCTTAGCCATTTGTGACTATTAACCGTGGAGTTTACTTGCCATTAATTTTCTATTGCGTTTCAGACTGTTGTAACACCCAGTTCTTTGTTCAGCGTAACATTTGTACTTTCTCCTTTTTCTCTAAAATAAACATATTTGTTACAGATCATTTTGTCAAGTCATGTCAAGGGACAGTGGACAGAGTTTGAGCAATGCGGTAAAAGCAGCTCGAGCCGGTCTAGGCATTCTGTACATACGTACTGTACATAGATTCATTTCCAAGTAGCCTCCTATCACTGAGTATATTTAGAATGACAAGGTACTGCAAGGAGGGACTAGCCAGAATTTCCTGCTCATCATACAATTACCTCACTGCCGGGGACTTGTTGCACTTTCATCACTCAGCCAGTTTTTACTAGAAAATATAAGTCTTTGTACCAGTTTATGGCCCTCTGTTACCACAAATACCTGAGCACAGGAACAACTGTCTGAATGTATTGTTCTTTGGTTCTTTAACTGAAACATTTGGCTAAGTTAAGGTAAAGTTTTGCCCTCTGCAAAATAGCAGCTTGAGGCTCTGTTCCCACTAGAGTGGAGAACGGACATTTGTTTTTTGTCCATTCTCCGCTGTTTGGCATTGCTAAGCAGAGAGAGTGAGCGACTCCTATTTTATATATATATATATAGGAGACGTTCACACTGGTCTCTCTGCAACGGATCCGCGAGATCCATGTCTGTAAGCGGGCCACACTTCTGTGCAGTCTGCGATAATCCTGGGCCAGGCGGATGCGTTCTCCCATTTAGCCTATGGGGGAATGCATCTGCCCCGGGCTCCAGTCAGATCACTGAGGACCATGGGAGTGCACATAATACTCTCTGCTCTCGTTGGCCGCAAGAGTTCCAGAAGCAAGTGGGAACACAGCCTTAGGCTTACCATGTTTGGCACTAGCGATTGGCGTAATGTCTCACAATTTACAACTCATAATTACGAGTTGTAATCACACACTACCACATTGAAGTTCATAATCGTCCAGACGAATTATGACTACCGGTGCATTTGTAATTATGAGCATGAGTCACACCATGTCCAGAAGCATCTCCCTACATGGGTTTTATAAGTTATACACTTCCTTTAGGGCAGAGTTCCCCAATCCTGCGCTCAAGGCCCACCAACAGTACATATTTTGCAGGAAACTGCACAAATGCACAGGTGAGGTAATTAGCGGCTCAGCAGAGCTGATTAAATACCTCTGTGGATTTCTACAAAACATGAACTCTTGGTGGGCCCTGAGGACAGAAGTATCCCCTAAGTGTCCTATCAGTTTTCAGTTCACTGTAGGGAGACCACTAAGGAAAGGATTTCTGATTTGATTGTACGGGAGCAAAAGTTCTCTGAGGCTAGAGAACACAAGATAACATAGAAAGGTGGTGGTGTCTCTTTACACCCTAGGGGGGGAAAGGTGCTTAATACTACTGACTGTCTATACTCTGGCACTTGTATTGGCCTGAGGAAGTGGGTTTGAACCCTTTAAATGCATTGCCTGTGCATAATAAACTGTTATTGTCTCATTTGACTGTTGTCTTTGAGGTAAGCCACCTCTTTTATTTTCATTTTATCCTGTTTTTAACTCAATTTTACTACTATCTGGGTGCCTCTTTACCCTTATCCCAAACACAGGACAACAGCTAAGAATGTAAAAGATAACTGTATTTACAAACATATGTACAGTTATTGCAATCCAGCAGAGAGTTTTCCCTTTAAGTACTGTATATCTGCAGGGTCAAACTAATACTGGATGCTCCACGACCCCTCTTCGCCCTCTTCCTCCTCGCGTCTGCGCTCCCCTTCATGTAAAAGCAAGGCCATACTGCGCAGGTGCAGGAAAGGTTGATTTCCTATCCTGATTACAGGAACCCTATAAGTGACACATCACAATGCCCATGTTATACGCAGATTGGGGAAGTGCAGTGGCCACACAATTGGCTGGCCTATCAACATAATTGCTGATGTCACCTCCCATTTGTGGAAATAATGGGGATGATAAGGCAGGGCGGGAACTTTGCATTATTATCAATGACTGAAACAGTAGACAGTTTAATTTTTTAATTTGGCCCATGTTTGCTGGATAACATAGGTTCTGTATCGTTATTCCCGTGTGCACCAGCCTTAGAGAAGCTCCACCCATGCGCTAGATTTTGTCAATCATGAAGATTGTTCATGATGGTCTTGGGTGACTAGCAGAAATACAGGTGTCCTGGTCTTTGAAATCCTCATTTTCGGTCAAATGCTTGGTTGGAAAATACTTGGACGTCTGCTGAGCACCAGTTTGAAGAAGGTTCTTTTTTGTTTCCCTAGGACAATGTTTCTGTTCATAAGGACCTCACTGAAGACCCCCTTCCAACATCGGCATTACTGTTCCCAGTTCAGGGACTGTTAAGCTACATATACACGGGGCACAATTGTCCCCCATTGCATGGCTGCAAGAGACCAGGGAGCGACAGCTCCCTGGCGGCGACAGCTATCTACACGTCTCGCCAGAAAGGCAGAGACGTGGCGGAAGCTGTCTGTGAATGCATTAGGTCTCCTGTCGCTAGTCCGCATACACACACGGATTAGCGACATTTGCGGCGAAGTTGCGGCGACAGCTGTTGCCGGCGATTGAACAAGTCAATCGCCTGGTGACAGCTTTATGGCAGCATATATGTATCTAAGTAGAGACCTAACCAGAAAGGAGGGGTAGAGCAGCCCTACTTCCAGGATGGCCCCAGAGCTGTGGGGGCTCCAACTAGTACCTACCATCCATATCAGGTGTTGCTGTGTTACTATGGCAACACTTGTTATGGGTGGGGGTCCATGGCGCCCAGTGTCCACACTTGTTGTATAACCCCTTGCAGATGGGGGTCAGAGAAAAATGGCGCATAGTGATGATGTTTAAAAATGGCGCCGCATTGAAAACATAGCCTTAACGTAATTTAGCAATATCAACGTTTAATTATGGCTCACAGACAAAAAAACTAATTGAAAGGTTAAATTGTTAAGCCGCATATCGCTAATTATCATTTTACTGTCTTTAGCGTTAATTAACCCACCGTGAGGAGGGTTTCTTCGGCTGCTGGCTCATTCACTGACACAATTTCCTCATATGTGGTGGCTTCTCAAGTTTCAACACAAGCAGCAGGAGGGAAGAGAGAGGAGTGGATGGGGGGAGAGCGGACACATTAGCCCTGCCACCTCTGCCGTATAGGAAAAGCAGATCCCGGGATGAGGATGGTTGGCACAGCGCAGGGATGATGCTGGCAGGTAGAGATGGCCTGAACCTCCGATTTTCGGTTCGCGCAAACTTTTGCGAACCGCAATAAACTTCAATGGGGAGGCGAACTTTGAAAACTAGAAAAATTTATGCTGGCCACAAAAGTGATGGAAAAGATGTTTCAAAGGGTCTAACACCTGGAGGGGGGCATGGCGGAGTGGGATACACGCCAAAAGTCCCGGGGAAAAATCCGGATTGGACGCAAAGCAGCGTTTTAAGGGCAGAAATCAAATTGAATGCTAAATTGCAGGCCTAAAGTGCTTTAAAACATCTTGCATGTGTATACATCAATCAGGGAGTGTAATTAGAGTACTGCTTCACACTGACACACCAAACTCACTGTGTAACGCATTGCAAACAACTGTTTGCGTAGTGACGGCTGTGCTGGACTGGTGCGCACCATGGCCAGAGTGCAGGCCGTGGCGGTTTTCAAGCCCATATGGTCGCCGGGCTGTGGTAGCTCAATGATAGAACAACAGTGACTGTCCAGCTGATCAAATTTTGTCTGTCCACAATGAAGCAACAACCTTATTATCTTTGGTGTGCCACCCCCCCCCCGAGACACTCATATAGCCGGCGGTCATTGCTTCATTGTGAAATGCAAGCCCCTTCACCGCGGCAAGGTAATGATCATGAAGGGGAATGGGCACTTGTACATGCCTTTTGTTTTGTTGTTGCAGCCGCAGTGCAGCCAGAAAAATTAGGCAGGCATGTACACGCACCCAGGGCCGGGCCGAGGCAGAGGCTGAAGAGGCTCCAGCCTCAGGGCGCAGTGTAGGAGGGGGCGCACCATTCATTCAGCTGTCATTCACAATTGTGTTTGAAGCACAAAGAAATAAGAAAAGCGCATACACAGCAGTGACTGCAAGCCAGATAACTAGAGATTAAGGTGTTGGGGATGTTGGGGGCCTTGGGGCGCCTCTTAGGCTAATAGCAATTAGTGTGTGACAGCTGGGGTGGGAGGGATGGGAGGGGCGCACTTTGCGGTCTCAGCCTTGGGTGCTGAAGGCCATTGTCCCAGCTCTGCACGCACCAGAAAAATTATTATAGCGGCCGCTGCTAGAAATTCAGGAATCCGACTGGAGTCCTGGACCCCGTTGGTGGTGGCGGAGAAGGCAGTCAAGCGGTCTGCGGGCAGATATGCTGTGTGGGGAGCGACTTAGTCTTGGGGCAGGCAGTCACACGGCGTGCAGGCAGAGATGCTGTGTGTGGGGACTGACTTGGTCTTCGGGCAGGCCTGAGCGTGCTTTGCAGACCAGGCATTCGTGGTCAGATAAACCCTTGACCCAACGCTGTGTGCCAGAGATGTCACCACTTGCCTTTCAACATCACTGTACAGTTTAGGTATCGCCTTTTTTGAGAAAAAATTGCGGCCTGGTATCTTCCACTGCAGTGTGTGGCTTTGCTTTTGTGTGCTGCTTTTCCTCAGGTGGTCATCCCATTGCAGTTTGTGCTTTGTAATCATGTGCCTTCGTAAGTTAGTTGTCCCTACGGGGGTCTTGCTCTTTCCATGGCTCAATTTTCGGTGGCAGAGAGTACAGATGGCATTGCTCTCATCTGAGGAAGACACACAAAAAATGTCCACACCGCTGAGCCCTGGGGTGATGGCACTTTGGTGGTGGCGGCCGACTGAGTGTTAAGTGGGGTGCCAGAATCAGAGCAGGAGGAGGAAGATATGTCACACTTCCGTGCGGAAGCTATGAAAGATGAGGTGTTCTGTGTTAAATAGTCAACTACGTCCTGACAATATTGGGGGTTGATGGCACGTGCCTTCTTCTGACACAGTAGTTTGGTCGAGGGCCGCACGAAATCACGACAGCACGACCTCGAAACAGACCTGCCAGGTGGCCTGCCTCTGCCTTTTGTTTTGTCCATATTGGCGGGGATGAAGTGAAAGGTATGCACTGACTTGACTAATACAATGTGCAGTCACACAGGTGCAATTAAAAGGTATGCACGGAGTGGTATATTACACTGCGTGCACTAACGTAGGTAGGTGGGTGCACTGAACACAACAGGTAGGTATATGCAGTGATGGGTATTACAATGTGCACCTGTCACACACAGACAGGTAGCGGACAGGCACAGTGACACTGCGTGCGCTCAGCTCACGTAGGTGGGTGGGTGCACTGTGAACAACAGGTAGGTAGGTATATGCAGTAATGAGTATTACAATGTGCACCTGTCACACACACAGGTAGTCACTGAATGTGCTGGACCTGGCAGTGGCACACACACAGTATGATCTGAGTGTCTATGCAACACAAGTGTCAGTGGGACACACAGAAAAAAAAAATAGATCACAAGAACAAGATTAGCTCTTAAAAGAGCTGTTGTGGGGTGCTATTTTAGCAATAAGAATCAGCAAGGAGCAAGCTAACAAGCCTACAAGAGCCTTACTAATCTTTCCTTATGAGAGTCTGCAGCAGCAGCAGCTGTCCCTTCTCTATTTACTGCAGGCACACAAGTGAGTAAAATGGCCAGCGCTGCCTGCCTTTTTTAAGGGGTGGGAAGTGGCTCCAGGAGGGAGTGTAGCCTGATTGGCTACAATGTGCCTGCTGACTGTGATGTAGAGGGTCAAAGTTGACCCTAATGGTGCATTATGGGGGCGAACCGAACTTCCGGAAAATTTTGCCCACCACCAAAGTTCGCTGGGACCCGTTTGCCGGCGAACCGTTTGAGCCATTTCTACTGGCAGGAGGAGAGCGCAGCAGCAGGAGCAGGAATGCCATGCAGGCAGCAGTGTGCTGGTCACCCACACGGGATCGGCTGTCTGACCACTTCAAGCGCCACTAGACAGCGGGCACTGCCAGCCAGCCATCAGCCTGGAGGATAATGCTCAGGATAAGAAAGTGCTTTGAGTGGCAGTGGCAGAGCCCTGGCATTTATATTTGTAGCCTCTGTCACCTGGCTGATAACATTTTATAGCTAAACGTTAAATAATGTTTAACAACGTTTATAGCTTAATGTTAAATAACGATAAGCGGGAAAAAAAACAGCGGCATCACCGTGCACCATTTTTCGAATGCGCCGTTTTTACTGGACCCTGCAGATGGGCTACCAGGTTGTGGCTGAAGAGAAGATGGAGAAATTGGTGTGAACAATAGATGGGCCCTATAAAAGTCTTTAAGTCTTTTTGGGGGAAGGGGCATGATTTGTAGTTATGTCCCCGGATTTTCTCCAACATGGGCCCTTAGGACAGTCACCAGGAATGATGGGTTGGGTAATGTACTGTATATGCTGTGCCCTTTTCTGTAAAGTCAGGATCATCATGCTGTGTTTGTGTTAGTGACGCATGTGACGTCATTTGAACAGAAAACAGGTCCAACAGTTGTAACAAATTGTCCGTTCTTGTTCTCTGCATAATGCAAGATCGCTCTCACTTCTGACTGCCCTGCAGCTATTGGCCAGGCAGGTATCTCAAAAATTCGGTTTCAGGGGACTGAACAGGAAGTTGTGAAATTGCTGACTGCTTCATTTTGAATGTATGCATTATTTTTTAATTAGTTATTTTCTTATTTAAAAAAAAATCTAGGGGTGACTGGGTTAATTAGTAGTAGCAGTAGGGTATTGTACCGTGTTAGCCATCAGTAAAAGCAAGAAGTTTTAAATCAGAATGATACCATTTATTGGCTAACTACAAATGAATAAGAATAAACAAGCTTTCGGCCTTGCAGCCTTCGTCAGGTTTACATCCTGTTAGTTTGCAAGCTGGTGGTACAGACAGCTTATATACACTGCGCAAACGTATGAATGGACACAGGCACACTATTAATGATACCAAATCTGAACTCCCAGTTGCTACACACTTTCGGTCCAACGGACACAGCATGGATGATCTTCGTGTCACTGCCCTGAAGGGCGGCTTCAAAACGTCAAATGACCGATTAATAGCAGAAACAAAATTTATAAATTGGTTCAAAGCTGTGCAGAAGGGTTTGAATAAGGACAACTTTCTATATTGGTATGAGATTGATGATATATGAACTGTCTCAGCCACTCTAGCTGAACTTGTGAACTAAGAATTTACGATACCTCTGGGTCAATCCTAATACCAGGTCTGTGAGCAATGAAGTAAACAAGAATCCTTATCTTACCCCATTTAGATGGTCTGTTTGTATTAAGGCATCTTAATGACGTATTTATGCTTGAAAAAAATATCTGTTTTCCCTTTTGATGTTGCATGTATATAGCTGTCTGTACCACCAGCTTGCAAACTAACAGGATGTAAACCTGACGAAGGCTGCAAGGCCGAAAGCTTGTTTATTCTTATTCATTTGTAGTTAGCCAATAAATGGTATCATCCTGATTTAAAACTTCTTGGGTTAATTAGGAAATTATTAAAAGTAAAGGTTAAAATTGTTAGGGTTTTCCTGTACTCACAAAGCTGAACAGTGGAATGCTAAACAATTTTAATTTTTCAGTTACCAAGTCTGGGGACTTTGCTTTTGCAATGTAAATCAACATACACATGCTAAATTAAACTCAGCCGGGGTGGCCAAAAAGACTGCCTTGGGCAAGAATCTAGTGTGTGGCCCCTGGCATGCATCACATAAAGATCCAACATACTACATCTTTAGTGATGTCTCAATCCCAACCAACCTCTAAGCCCATTACTCATCTATTCACTCCACCTGCTGGAAGCTGCTCCGTTATGCATCGTCTCTTCTCTGTTCTCCATAGCAACGGAATGCACCATTAGCCTGGAGGCTAGCCATATGTTTGCACAGTATCAGCCCCAAACTGTCACACAACAAATCGAGTCCCAATGAATGCTAGCAGTGTTGCTTGTCATTGCTATTTTTGATTTTGAGAACATATTCACGAAAATACATAGTAACAAAGGAAACAATTGTTTTCTTTCTGGTGCGAAAATCACACAACATTGGTAATTTAACTGCAATAAGGACCTGATGAAAATCAGTGCCGCCAAGAGCATGCCCAATAGACGTTGCGACCAAGTTCAGACTGAAATTGGTGGCATGTAATGATCGGACATGCTGTAAGATGTCGGGCTGATGTGCTCAATCGTTTGCACAGTGGTAACAGCGTGCGATATCGGGGCAAGCCACAAATGCAACCAATCCGCACATACTGCCCCCCCTAGTGTAAAATGTGCCCCACCGTGCTTGACACCTGTCGTGCGTCTGCCGCTGGCTCCATCTCTACACTCTTTCTCACATACATGGGTCCCACATGGTTGCCGGCGCAACATGGGCAAGTGTGTGACGTCATACATACACCCACGTTACATCAGCAGCCACGTGGGGCGCGTGTGTGTGAGGAAGAAAATGGAGCCAGCAGCAGACACAACAGGTAAAGTATTCATGCACTGGGGGGGACATTTTACACTAGAGGGGACAGTGCCCGGGGCAGTAAAGCGGCTAGGCGGAGTCACCAGGTCGATTACCGCTAGATTTCATGCTGAAATCGATTGGAAATCGGCTTGAGGTGTATGGGCAGCTGACAGATCTCTCTCCGATCAGATTCGATCAGAGAGAGATCTGTCTCTTGGTTAAATTTGCCCATCATAGCTAGATGTGTGGCCACATTAAACAATGGGGAAAAAAAGGGATCAAAACGCAGATATGCGCATACAGTGGTAAAGGGAGATAAAGACTGTAAAGGCGCGCTCATCTATTTGAATGGACAGTGCTTAATTGATGAGTGCTGCGACCGCCAATAAACAGCATGCAAGCGTCTGTGTGAACTGGCCCTTGAAGTGTATCACAAAACATATAATTGCTCTGTTTTAATAGCAGCAATGTGGGCCTTCCAAGACAGATGAAGTACTCGCCATGGTTGCAAAGAAGTGCAATGTAAGCTTACTGCTACTTTTTTCATTCTTAACTGTCTGCTGCTTAAAGAGAACCTAAACTGAAAATATTACGGTAAGTCAAAATAACAATACACAGGTCATACTTACCTCCTGTGTAGTCTACTCCTCAATCTCTTTCTCCTCTCCTGCGTCCTATTTGTCCACTGTGATTAATTGAATTCTCCGTCCTCCATTTTAAAAATGGCCATTACCCCATAACAGTTTCCTGGTCAGCACACTGTTAAACTGTAATATCACCCACTTGAGCCATAGGGAAACATGGACATTACCTTGCACATTCAGTCATAACTAACAGCTGCTGATATATAACTGACAGCAACTGGTATATTTCAGTTCTGACAAAATATTGTCAGAACTGGAAGAGATCACTGTAAGAAGAAAATGGTGAGCTTCTGAGAGGAACTGACGGTAAGGTAAGTATGTAGTATTCATTTGCAGCTACAACATGTGTTTATTTTAAATAATTTTACTCGCTTCAGGTTCCCTTTAAAATACTTAATAATATTAATAATAATAATAAAGTTTATTAACATGAAATTGCCCACAGACTTGTTTAGCACTGATCTATGGCTATTGCTGTTTTACTGCGGTAGGTGGAGTAATTATCCTTTAAGAAATCATTGTCACCTTCAGGGTCAGAGGTCACCTGTTCCCACATTCCTGGCAAGTTCATAGTATTTCCTCAAATCTATTTGCATGTGCATTTTGATGCCCCTCCCCACTGCCCCGCCTCCCGAATGATGAGGCGAAGTATCTCTGCATTGTGTTCTCTTTCCCTGATGTTAAAACCAGTATTCACCAGCTCTGGATTCCCGTACAACCTGTACGTCTCTCCTTCTCTCCTCTAGGCTGTAGGTTAGGTTACTGCTCAGCATGTGCTTCACAGTGTAAGTGTACAGCGTGGCTATGCTCTTCAGCTTAATTGAAGTGTGATAGGGCTGAGCACAATAATAATAATAATAATTAAAAAAAATCTGTACACACTATAACGTAAAGTCACCTGGAAATGCTATCACGCCGCTTCCTACTAAGTATGGGGTGTACGTATTCTGGGAACATCAGTAGCACTTTGTGCTGTATGATTTCTCTGAATTTGAAGATCTTAAGTCGGAATTCATAAAGGGGAACTTCAGCCTAAACAAACATACTGTCATCAAGTTACATTAGTTATGTTAATTAGAATAGATAGGTAATATAATCTCTTACCCACCCTGTTTTAAAAGAACAGGCAAATGTTTGTGATTCATGGGGGCTGCCATCTTTGTCATGGGGGCAGCCATCTTTTTGGTTGAAAGGAGGCGACAAGGAGCAGGAGACACAGTTCCAACTGTCCTGTGTCCTGATTACCCCTCAGAGCTGCACACGCTAGGCTTCAAATGTCAAATTCAAAATGTAAAAAAAAAAATTGCACCAAAACAGCAGAACGAGAACAACATCATCAGAAATCCCATCATGCTATGCACAGCATCAGAGGAAAAAAGCCCAGGCAGTTTTCTTCTGTGCAGCTAAAAATGAGGCTTGTATGAAAGAAACAAAGTTCTGATGCTGTGAAACTGTTATAGAAACAGCAGGCCTTTTCAGTGCTGCTGAGTTGATTTTTAGTCCGGAGGTTCACTTTAAGGGCTCTGCCTCTGACACAGGAGACCTGGGTTTGAATCTTGGCTCTGCCTGCTCAGTAAGCCAGAACCTATTCAGTAGGAGACCTTTGGCAAATCTCCCTAACACTGCTACTGCCTATAGAGCGCGTCCTAGTGGCTGCAGCTCTGGCGCTTTGAGTCCGCCAGGAGAAAAGCGCAATATAAATGTTATTTTCCTTGATGTTTAACTTTTTCAGGCAGAGAGAGAAAAAAAAGGAACACAGCATAGTCATTTGTGTGCATACACATGTCTATCTCATCATGTCACATGTCACCTCGGTTGTCCTTTAAAAAGAAGTTCAGAACTGTGGGATATGTCAAATTGTCAGATAATCCAGTTTATTCACAAAACATGTTTTATGATTTACCCCATTTTGCGAGCATGGCACATGGCGGTTGTTATAATCACCTTTTTGCTTCGACACCAGCAACTTCTTATAGTTGCGCCTCACAGACTGTGAGATAACTTGACTCTAGTCTCAACACAGCAAGCATTATTGGAGATAGACCGTTCTCAGGCTTCTTCAATGTACAAGTTATTTATTCAGGAAACAGAAATACAGATACAGTTCATCATATCCTAGCAAAGCAACTTCTTCTGTTTAAGTTCTTGGCGTTACAGCTCTTGACTAACCTTCCTCCTGAATGTTAGTCAGTTACCTTCTTTCTAGACTACGTTACATCTTCTAGACTACCTATGTACAGCATACATCATATCAGATTACATATAGAATGGAAATACTTAGAGGTTCCAGTCAGCATATAGATAGCAGGAAAGTAGGAAGCAGAGTGAGCTCCGTGTGCCCACCCAGCCCTTTAATACTGACCAGGAAAGAGTTAAATGTGACCTCATCTTAGCCATCCCCCAGACCCGACTATTGACTTAGACTCCTCGTGGTGTCATAATACACACCTACTCGATTAATATTTAATGATGCCTTTCACTTACATACAGGAATGTGGTATTTTGTAAACATGGCCTATGTTGATTGTTTTCGTAGTCCATATGTCTGGGGCAGTGTAGGCCTGTGGCCTTCCTTCAGGAACTTGTTCTCAGTATCTGCTTGTTATTTAAGCAGACACTGAGATGCTTCTGCCTGCATCACAAGAAACTCTATTTATTTTAAAGGTATACTCTGCGGACAAGCCTTTTACCTAAACTCAGTCCAAATAACTGAGGCCTACTTAAATTATAACAGCGGTAATTACTATTCCTTCTCCAAGTCATATCAACACAGAGGGAGAAGTAATTTGGGGTCCGGCGATCATCGGATCCTCGAATTAACTGTTCACAGGCCGCAGACTATAGCATTGGTACAGTGCTACGCTGCGTGCAGCATGCCCCAAGATGCCCTGCCTCGCTCATTTTACCTATCAAATCAGGATTTGTATCTCCTTGGCCCTGGTTCAGGAAAGGCCATTAAAACTCACATTTGACATACATTTTATCAATATTTACACAAACAAGGTTGTGTTTATTGCGCAAATAGCGCAACTTGCGTTATGTGTATGAGTGCAACGCTGGTCTAATTAATTTTTTTACTAATTGCGTGGTGTGTGCTATACTAGCAACCAGGGCAGTTTCTAGGCTAAATTGCACCCAGGGAGAGGGTGTAAAAAATGTGCCTTCCCCTCTATGTGGACTCAAATGAGCCCCCCTGTATAGGTATCCAGGTATAGGTGCCCCCTGTATATGTAGCATGGCATAGGTGTCCCCAGTGTAGGTAGAGCGAGGGAGGGAAAAGTCGTGCCCCCCTTCCGGCGTCTGCGTCCGAGTGTGGCCACAGCTCCCTCCGCAATCACTGCACCCTCTTTGCTTACTGCGCCCCGGGCGGACACCCACCTCGCCCGCCCCTAGAAGCGGAGCTGCTAGCAACTCAAGCGCTGTATACACAATGAAAGTTATAGGGCTTGATTCACAAAGCAGTGCTAACCTACTTAGCACGTCTAAAGTCTTTAGACGTGCTAACCAGGGTGCTAAGTAGGTTAGCACCGAATTTCTCAATCAGATCGCGCACAAAGTTTTGTACGCAAAGTTTTACGCGCGCAAAGTCCTATGCGCGCGCTAAGTCCTTAGTCCTATGCGCGCGCTAAGGCTTTAATGGGCACTTCGCGCGGAGAGTGTGCGCGTAAAGTTTTACGCGCATAAAGTTTTACGCGCATAAAGTTTTGCACGCGAAAAGCTGGTTTAGACGTGCTAAGGGGGTTTTCACAGGCGTGCTAACAGTTAGCACCGCTTTGTGAATCAAGCCCATAGTATTTGTACAATGCAGGATATGTTGCTTGTGTAAGCACGAGTAAAATTTTACTGGCCTTTCCTGAATCAGGGCCATAATCTTAATTCCTGATTTATGCCTAATTGGGGTTGATTCACAAAAGGCTGATAAAACCTTTTTACAGCTATGAGGAAAACAAATTCATAAGATAAACAGATTTTTCTGGTGCTCACGCAGCAATGTAATGTGCACTACACCGCATACCACAACTAGCATCATGTATGCGGTTGTATTGAATGAAAATATATTTTGCAAAAAAAAAAGTGTGTCTATCCTTTCCCAAGCCCCCATAAACCCTTGTCCCGTGTGAGCTGGTAAAACCAGGGCCCAGCGAGCAGATAGATATAGGCCACACGAGCAGATAGAGATAGGTCTGGGGCGCTGCCTCATGCTGAAAATAAGTTATACCAGTCTGCATAGGGCAGTGATGGCTAACCTTGGCACTCCAGCTGTGGTGGAACCACAAGTCCCATGGGGCATTGCAATACTCTGACAGCTCTAAGCATAACTCGGGAAGGCAGAGGCATGATGGGATTTGTAGTTTTGTCACAGCTGGAGTGCCAAGGTTAGCCATCACTGGCATAGGGGGTAAGGGGTTAAAGGGCTATGGGAGGTAGATGGCCATGACTTTTTAATCTATATTTAACTACTCTACTACTGCCTAACGCCGATCAGCGGTTTCAAAATGGCTCACCCAGGATCACCTAACGCCGATCAGCGTCAAGTCCTGGGGGCAGAGATTAGTGGGGATTGCACACATCCATGCTGAGTTATGGAGCTCCGCTCCGTAAACAGTCTGTCAGCTGAAATTGGAGCTGGTAGGCTGTAAAATAATAATAATAATAAAATGCAGCAAATGCTTGTACAGCGTTGCGATCTAGTGCAGTGCTGTACAGGGGACAGCTCTGCCACTGAGCTGTCACCAGGAGAGACTCACAAAGCTCTCCCTCTCATAGGCTGATGCCTATGAGAGGCGATAGAAGTGATTAGTTCTTGGGGGGAGGGATACATTTAAAAGAAAACAGGCGGTTTTAATAATAAAAAAAAAAAAACAATAAAATTGATTTAAAAAAAAAAAAACAGCAGCAATCAGATCAGAGAAAGCTCTGTTGGTGGCAAGAAAAGGTGCAAGAGTAATTTGTGTGGTCGTGCAGCACACTGTTACAGCTGCAGTGTGCTGAATTGTAAAAATTGGCCTGGTCACGGTGAAGGGGGGGGGGGGGGGGGGATGGGTTGGGTTGAAGCCTGTGGTCCTTAAAGAGACTCTGTAACAAATTTTTCAGCCTTATTTCTTCTCTCCTATAAGTTCCTACACCTGTTCTAATGTGGTCTGGCTTGCTGCAGCCTTTTCTAGTTGCACTGTCTCTAATAAATCTAATCTTCTTTCCTTTGTCAACCCTTGTCGAGGCAGAGAGGAATGCACTGCTCTGCTGTAATAGGGAGAAGTTATACACACCTCCTCCCCCCGCCCCCTGCAGACTCTGTGTGTGTGCTATGTGTATGAGTCAGACAAGGTCTCTGCTCAGAGCCAGCGTCTGCAGGCTCAGGAGCTGTGACCTTGTGAATAGCAGTGAGTGCAGAAAGATCAGTTCAGAGCTCAGACAAGCAGCTAATGCAGTTGGTGTAACATCCCAGCAATCAAATAACATTTGAGAGGAGCCTCTGCAAACAGGCAATTGCTCTGATGATGTACTTCCTGTTTGGCGGCCATCTTCATTGTTTACAAAAACAATGAATACAACACTGATTTTATCACCAAGAAAGCAGCAGGGAACAGCGAAAATGTCACAGAGGGGGCTAGGAGAAAACAACAAACAGGCTGGTACATTTATTTAATACAATCGTCTCCCTGGGGTTCAGTTATTGCTCACCTGATTAAGGTAGCTGGAGCCAGAACTCTTTCCCAGCAGGTCCACCACTCCTGCAAACTGTAGACTTCAATAATTTGAAAAGGCACTCCACTGGCTTCAAACTTTCGTTTGTTTATTGAGCAAAGGACACATACATTTTACAGGTCGCCTGACCCTTCCTCAAGTGTACCACCCACACAAACTACATCCCCTTATATAGGACCGCCCTGACAGGAAGTCCCACCTTAGTGCAAACATCATCATTACAAAACATTCAATAAACTCTTATTTCCTATACAGGGCACTACTATACCGTCTACCCTGCAATGATTAGTGGAGGGGTCATCAAAATTTCCCGCAGCATTGCTTTCCCACCAATTATTCTTTTCTGTAATAAATCACAAAACGCATTTATTACTCACATGTTCATTCAAGCCTCTCGGGCTGACACAATTGTAATGCTCTTATCCACTCCACTTCTTTACGGAGCAGTATCTTTTCTCTATCTCCCCCTCTTTGCAGAGGGAGGACAGAATCCAGAACCATCCACCTCAACTGAGAAGCAGAATATCCGGCCTGAACAAAATGTCGGCCCACAGGGACATTCTGCTTCTCGATCCCCTTTTCCAGGATTTTGCGCACTTCTGCTATACTATGCTTATGTTCTTGAATCCGAACCTTCACATTACAGGTTGTCTCCCCTACATATACTAGTCCACAAGGGCATTTTAAACAACAAACAGGCTGGTACGTTTATTTATGTATGTAAGATTTCCACAGTGCAGATTCTCTTTAAGCAGTTATGGAGCCTATTCAGTCTAAATTAAACATTCAATGGATCCTCTTCTCATATAAAGTTATAACTACTTTCTGGGTCTTTTTCTTCTAAGGACTGGTTCACACAAGCTTCTACCCCTGGATGCTACATGTAACGACGGTAATAATCAGGATCGGAACGCCGCGTTAGAGCAAACGCCGGTAAAAGCCCAATACAAATGCTTCCATTCACTTAGATGAAAGCGTTTAACATCGAATCCCAGACACCAGCACTACACGGAACCAGCATGTAGCCATACCCCTCGCAGCAAAATTCCATGGAGTTCTTTCTACGTGGGGATGTGTAGGGAAGCATGAACTGTCCCACTATTTAGTTATTAGGAGCCGTGCATAGCTGCAATGTTGAAATCTGGAATCCCTCTTTAGTAAGTGGCCTGCAGATATGTGTCCCCCCTTACTCCTGCTGCCCCCCCCCCCCAAGACACACACACACGTAATAAATGAGTATGGGGCACAAAAGTATCATCCCACAAATGAGTCATCCCCTAAAGAGTTAAAAGAAGATAACAGTTTTGGACTGGGAGGTAGAAAAGCTGAGTAAATCTTGCTGGCCAAGCAGCCAGTGCACTTTTGGACCGCATAATAAATGTTACTTTAAACTTGAAGTAACCTGCCCGTTGTCTGGCCATTTTTTCGGAAGGGAGGTGAGTCCACCCTGGGTGGAGGGGTGTATCCCCATTTCCTTCTATCTACAGAGAGCGACTTCTTAACCCTGAGCGGGGTCAGGTTACAATTCTCCCCGTCTGCTTATCCACTGGTTGCCTTGGAGGCGACCCGTCCTTGTGAGTATAACCATTGTGTGTGTTTGCATCAGACATCACCTTATTAACATATTGCATAATTGAAAAGCGTTTGAGTGAGAGGGGGTACCCTAGATGGACAATTGAGAGGGGCAAGCAACGGGCACTTTCGGTCCAGAGGAGCCAACTGGTACGGGGGTCTGCCTCTGAAGCTAGTGCTATAAAGAGGCCTGTTTTCGTCACCACGTATAGCTCCGAGCTTCGAGAAGTTCAGAGTATTATTAGTAAATACTTACCTATTTTGGAGGCAGATGACGATTTGCAGCCTTTTCTACGGGAAGGTGTTAAATTCGCCAGTAGACGAGCACCAACACTTGGGAGCACTTTGTCTCCGAGCCTATTTTGCTCCACAGACAGACCCCCCACCTGGCTCACTACCAAGGGATCTTATAGGTGTGGTATCCCCTCATGCCATTACTGTGTAGTGCACCACAGAACACGGGTAGTTGAGTCTCTATCTAACGGTTATAGATGTGCATTAAAACATTACATTAATTGCAATACCAGCAATGTCATTTACATGGTTACATGCACTTTATGCTCAGTACAGTACGTGGGATGCACCACCAGACCCCTAAAGGCTAGAATTTCCGAACATTATTTGGGGGCGTCCTGGTCCACCAGGAATATCTCGAATGTGGCCAAACACTTTAGAAACTCACATGGTAGTGATATGTCTGGCTTTTCCTTCCAGGGCATAGAGAGGGTATTTTTGCCAAAAAGAGGAGGGGACCTACTGGCAGCTATTCGCAGAAGGGAGGCCTTATGGATATTTCGTCTGGGGACTAGGGCCCCGAAAGGACTCAACGCGAGATGGGATCTAGCTTTGGTTACGAACTGAGCCGTCCACCAAATTTGACTCACACTCCTGTTATGCCTACATGTTGTGGGTGGCTATGTCTGTTAGTAATGGGTTCATGGGATATTCTGTCATAACAGAACGAACGAAATTATTTTGTATGACATTATGACTCCTATTTCTTTTTGATTGTTCCTTATTTACTTCTTGGTTTTATACATTTTGGAAATTTTATCTCTTTTAAATGTTGTTCATTTATAAAGCGATGGTGACTACCTTAAGTGCGGCTACTTTTATGTGTTTGGCTCCTCCTAGGAAGGGTTGGGCCTCTGCCACACTAGGGTGTGTCACCTTTCCGAGCATTTTAAATTGAGAGGCAAGAGCTATGTGTTTGTAAGCTATGATTAAGGGCCGCATGCCCGAAACATGTCAGCTTTTGTACCTGTTTTGGCTGTAGGGATAAGTCCCAAATAAAGACATTACTGTTTGTGGAGAACTTTGGATGCGGACCACCTTTTTCTGAATATTGTTCCAGTGTATAGGCCCGGCTGCCTATGGTCCTGCACCCTCCACCACAGTGCAGCTGAGCGGTGACTTTCTTTTTTCTTTCTAATATTGCACCATATCGGGATCTCGGTTCTCCCCCTTTCTTTCAAGTTCTTATTTGTGTATGTTTACATGTATTTTAAATTTTAAGATTTTCGTGACAGGTCCTTTAAGGACCAGAGACTGCTAGTACCAAAAACCAGAGCCCCCCAATGATTCGCTGCACATACCCGCCGTGCTCGCCGGTCACAACCCTGCCCCATCGTGGCAGGCTTCTCTCTCTGTTGTCTCTATGATGGCAAAGTACTGGCAGCCGGTCAGGAGCTGCTTTCATTGGCTCCTGATGCTGTCTATCAATGGGAGCCAATGTGATTGGCTCTCCATGATCACGTGGTCAGGAGCCAATGAAAGTGGCTCCTGACCTGCTTACAGAGCTCTGTCGTCTTATAGACCAGGGGTCCCCAACCTTTTCCGGCTCGGGGACCGCTTTCAGACCAAATTTTTCTCTGGGGACCGGGGGGGGGGGGGGGGGGGGGGTCGTCGGCGGTGCGCGACCTAGTGGACAGTGTCATGTGCAGTGGGTTGGGGGGGGGTTGTTTCCCCAGTATAGGGAGATAGCAGTATGGCTAGTATAGTTGCCCCAGTATAGCCAGTATAGTGCCCCAGTATAGCCAGTATAGTGCCCCGTGTTGCCAGTATAATGCCCCAGTATAGCTAGTATAGTGCCCCAGTATAGCTAGTATAGTGCCCAGTATAGTTAGTATAGTGCCCAGTACAGCCAGTATGGTGCCCCAGTATAGCTAGTATAGTGCCCAGTACAGCCAGTATAGCTAGTATAGTGCCCAGTACAGCCAGTATAGTGCCCCAGTATAGCTAGTATAGTGCCCAGTACAGCGAGTATGGTGCCCAGTATAGTGCCCCAGTACAGCCAGTATAGTGCCCAGTACAGCCAGTATAGTGCCCCAGTATAGCTAGTACAGTGCCCAGTACAGCCAGTATAGTGCCACAGTATAGCTAGTACAGTGCCCAGTACAGCCAGTATAGTGCCCCAGTATAGCTAGTATAGTGCCCAGTACAGCCAGTATAGCTAGTATAGTGCCCAGTACAGCCAGTATAGCTAGTATAGTGCCAAGTACAGCCAGTATAGTGCCCCAGTATAGCTAGTATAGTGCCCAGTACAGCGAGTATGGTGCCCAGTATAGTGCCCCAGTACAGCCAGTATAGTGCCCAGTACAGCCAGTATAGTGCCCCAGTATAGCTAGTACAGTGCCCATTACAGCCAGTATAGTGCCCCAGTATAGCTAGTACAGTGCCCAGTACAGCCAGTATAGTGCCCCAGTATAGCTAGTACAGTGCCCAGTACAGCCAGTATAGTGCCCCAGTATAGCTAGTATAGTGCCCAGTGCAGCCAGTATAGTGCCCCAGTATAGCTAGTATTTTGCCCCAGTATAGCACCCCAGTATGGCTAGTATAGTGCCCCAGTATAGCGCCCCAGTATAGCTAGGTGAGTGCCCAGTGTAGCGCCCTAGTATGGGTGGGTGTGTAGGTAGTGCCTCTCTCCTCAAACGGCCGCGCGCCTGTTACCTTATGAGCGTCGGCCGCTTCCTTCCTTATAGTCCCCCAGGCGCCGCTCTCCTCTTATCGGCAGCATCTTACAGCAGCGCGTATTACGACTGCTGTAAGGAGGGAAGGAAGCGCGTCAGCGGTTCCCATGGTAACGGCGATGCATATCGCCGCTACAGGAAGCCGCTGACGCACTTCAGAATCACAATCAGAATCAGAATCTTTATTATCGGCAAGCACGACTGGGACGTGCCTGGAATTGGTCTTGGCACGTACAGGGTACTGATACAGGATATAGGTACAGATAACAGGACAAGTCAAGCAGTCAGAAAGGAACAGAACATTATACCAGATGCAGAGAAAGACAATGTAGCATAAGTTATAACACAAAGAAACACTCAAAAAGCGCCCAAAAAGAGTCAGCTTGAGCTAGGGCGCGTCTATCCACGTGCAGAGTGCCTCAGTGCAGACATGGTGTTGTGGTGTGGGGATGGGCAGTTACGTGGAGAGAGTTCAGAAGGTTGACAGCCGAGGGAAAGAAACTGTTTTTATGCCTTGAGGTCTTGGTGAAGATGGACCGGAACCGGAGCCTCCGGCTCGAGGGGAGCTGACTAAAGAAGTGGTGGCCTGGGTGTGAGGGATCGCTGGTGATCTTTAATGCTCTGGAGTACAGCCTGGAGTGGTAAAGGAGGTCCAGTGAGGGAAGGGATCTCCCGATGATCCTCTCCGCTGATCTGATGACCCTCTGCACTTTGAATCTGTCGCTGGTAGAGGAGCTGGCGTACCAGACCAGGATGGAAGAGCATAGGACAGATTCGATTGTAGCAGAGTAGAAGTTTGTCAGAAGTTTTTGGGCCATACCAAACTTTTTTAGTTGGCGGAGAAAGAAAATTCTCTGTTGGGCTTTCCTCTGTGTGGAGGCAGTGTTGGCCTTCCACCTCAGGTCATTGGAGATGGTTGTGCCCAGAAGGCGGACGCTGGTGACTCTTTCCACCTCCTTGCCATCGATGCAGATTGGGGGGGGGCGCATCTCCTGAAATCAACAATCATCTCCACAGTTTTCGCTGTATTTAGAACCAATCCGTTCTCTCTGCACCAGTGACAGATGCCTTCGACCTGGTGGCGGTACTCCTTCTCATCGTTATTGGTGATGAGACCGACAATGGTCGTGTCATCAGCGAATTTGATTACTTTCACAGAGTCCGACCTGGATTTGCAGTTGTTCGTATATAGAGAGAACAGAAACGGCGACAGGACGCAGCCTTGTGGGGCTCCTGTGTTGGTGATCCTAGGTTGTGAGGAGATAGTGCCCAGCCTGACAACCTGGGACCTGTTGGAGAGGAAGTCTGTGATCCACAGGCGTAGGGTAGGGTGGACTCCTATCGCGGCAAGATTGTCTTGCAGTATTTTGAAGCTGATGGTATTGAATACCGAGCTGAAGTCCAGTAAGAGGATCCTGGCGTAGGAGTTCGGTCTGTCCAGGTGATCATAGACTAGCTCCAGGCAGATGTTAATGGCATCGTCAGTGGACCTGTTCGCTCTGTACGCGAACTGGTGTGGGTCTAGCAGTCCCACTGTGGAGGAATATAACCCTGCATTTCAACTTTGCTCTAAAACATTATTTACAGCATATTATATGCAAAAAGCATTTTTTTTTTACTAGACCAGCATTGGAAGGGTTAAACACAGAGGTTTTAAGTTCCGTGCAGACATTCAGATGGTTACATTCTATTTAGTTAGTGTGTAACTGTTTATCAATAGATACATCTCTTTGGCTGTCCTCCAAGCTCCTTCTCAGTGAGAGAGATGAGTCATAATAAACACATATTTGTAAACAAAAAGTATCTAACTCAAGTTCGGATTCGGTTGCAGAAATCTCTAGGGACTTTAAAGCCCTGTGTAACCCTTCCAATGCTGGTCTAGTAAAAAAAAAAATGCTGGTTGCATATAATATACTGTAAATAATGTTTTAGAGCAAAGTTGAAATGCAGGGTTATATTCCGCTTTAAGGAGGGGGAGCACCATGCTTTCAAAGGCTTTCATGATCACGGATGTAAGTGCCACGGGCCTGAAGTTGTTGAGGTCGAGGATTCCCTGCTTTTTGGGGACAGGGATAATGGTGGACCTCTTGAAGCACGCGGGTACTTTGCCTCCCTGGAGGGACCTCATGAAGATGGAAGAGAGGGTGGGAGCAAGCTGACGAGCGCAAGTTTTCAGGCAGGCTGGTGACACTCCGTCCGGACCAGAGGCTTTCCTAGCATTTAATCTTAGCATTTAATCTTAGCACTTCTTTCCCTTCCTTACAGCAGTCGCAATACGCGCTGCTGTAAGATGCTGCCGATAAGAGGAGAGCGGCGCCTGGGGGACTATAAGGAAGGAAGCGGCCGCCGCTCATAAGGTAACAGGAGCGGTGGCCGCGGGGGGAGGGGCGAGAGGCCAGACACGCCGCGGCCCGGTAGGAGACTGCCAACGGACCGGCAGTGGGTTGCGGCCCGGTGGTTGGGGACCCCTGTTATAGACGGCAGAGAGAGTGAATTGCGGCGGGTTCAGAGCGGCGAGATCAGCGCTATCGGCGGTTACGGCGGGGACGCATCATTCATCGGGTCATTGAATCTTTGTCCAGTCAGAGCAGCAGCAACACCTGCTGGACGTAGATTCATACTGCATTGGACTGAAACCAGTTATTTCCTCCAAACCTGCCCCAACTTCTCAAAAAAACAGTCCCCATTTTCCATCAGGCATGCCGGTTAGTTGAGACTTCCGGTTGCCTGGGTTCCAGATAACATGGACTTTGCTGTAATATGTAAACAATGGACAAGTTGCTTGTATAATGTGCAATACACATAAGCGTAATACACGTCATACAAGTAATGTGCATGTTGTGTTTAAAATGCAAGTTGTACTATTTGCCCAGTGACTGCTATAGAGTTTGCGTAGCTATCAGTAAATTTTACATGCACTGCGTAACCATGAAGATTTTATCAATGATTTGTGAATCCTCCCCGAGCTATCTACAATATCTATCTATCTATCTATCTATCTATCTATCTATCTATCTATCTATCTATCTATCTATCTATCTATCTAATCTATCATCTATCTATCATCTATCTCTATCTCTATCTATCTCTATCTATCTATCTATCTATCTATCTATCTATCTATCTATCTATCTACCCCCCTTTCCCCTAAAAGAGGCACTATCCTTGTCTGTGGCCTTCTTCGCCCCATTCCTTCAGGTTCTTTGGGGTTACAGTACCTGCAGCCCATCACTCAGTGTCCCCTGTATTCAATAGGGCAATGAGTTCTTTTACACATTTCAGTAAAAAAAAAATCTATTTGTTTATTTAGAGAAAACTTGGTACAACTAGTTTGGGAACATTGAACTTGTCACCCAGAGGTGGAGCTGGAGACAAGGGGAGGGGGTTACACAGTATATAATGAAGCGTCTGGTTACTAGTAGACTATGGCATCCTCTCTCCTGAGTTGACAGCTAGAAAAAGGTCATCGCACCTTTACCTGCTGCTGCCTCTTCCGTCAGAGATTGCATAATCTATCAGCTGTGCTTTTCCTGTGCTGACTGCTGCCTCCGGATACTTCACAGCCTGCAAGAATGTCTTCACAGGTAACAGCATCTATTACACTCACTGCACTGACACCACTGCTAATTCATTACACTGTTTGCATGAAGAACAGTATAATAGCAACAAATGCCATGCTTTTTTATTCTTCTTCTTTACATTGTAGCTAAATAGATTTCCGAATACAATGAATGCATAATTTGCCAATTTCATTCATTTATTTCAGTTTTGTTGTGTATAGCTAGAACCATGCTGTAGTGAATTTTCACATGTGAGACTAGGTGACCGTATAGCAGACTAGGCAGAAACATGTCATGTCATTACACCATCCAGTGGCTGGATGGTGTAATGGTTAAGGGCTCTGCCTCTGACATGGGAGACCAGGGTTCGAATCTCGGCTCTGCCTGTTCAGTAAGCCAGCACCTATTCAGTAGGAGACCTTTGGCAAGTCTCCCTAACACTGCTACTGCCTATAGAGCGCGTCCTTGTGGCTGCAGCTCTGGCGCTTTGAGTCCGCCAGGAGAAAAGCGCGATATAAATGTTCTGTGTTTGTTTGTCTGTGTTTGTTTGATAAATAATTTTTAAGTGTCATATATCTATATTGTCACATCATCTCACTGAGGGCAGCACGGTGGCATAGCGGTTAGCACGGTTGCCTTACAGCTTTGGAATCCCAGCCAGGGCACTATCTGCAAAGAGTTTGTATGTTCTCCCCGGGCCGTGCCTGTGTGGGTTTCCTCCAGGTACTCTGGTTTCATCCCATATTCCAAAAACATACAGATAAGTTAACTGGCTTCCCCCTAAATTGGCCCTAGACTACGATACATACATACACTACATGATATAGACAAATTACTATAGTAGGCATTAGACTGTGTGAGGCCCTCTGGGGGACAGTAAAGTGACGAGACGATATACTCTGTACAGCGCTGCAGAAGATGTTGGCTCTATATAAATACTAAATAATAATAATAATGTCATTGCCATGTGATCAGCAGTGGGAAGATATACGTTTTAGTGGGGGATTAAAATCTTAGCTATGTTGCTGCATAAAAATATATATTCAGCTTGGTACCTCCGTGAATTTATGTTCGTTATTATACCACAGTTTTAGCATCAGTCAGGAGGCTGCACAAAATGCGCATTGTATAAGAATGCTTTTATAGATGACAGGTTCTCTTAGATTTTCTGCAGCCCCGTAATTGCATAGCATAACCTAATATGACTTATTTTTTTTTGTTTGTTTGTTTTTTGTCTTGCTCTGTAAAATAATTACCATGGGGCTTAGTCAGTGTACAGCTTAGTACAGCTCACAGCAATGCATTCCTACAGATACAGGCTGTTTATCTACTTTGCTATGTTTTTTGTCTGTTTCTGCAGAAGCCACCCGATGTCTTCACCATCGAAGTTAAGGAAGATCCCAAATCCCCGGATGCTGGGAAGAAAAATCTGGGGAAGAAAGATAAGAAAACTCAGAAGAAAGTAGAAAACCTCAAAAAAGAGTTGGAAATTGTAAGTCACATGGGGAACTATTGTTTTATACACCAAAAGCTAATGGTATTTCAGAAGCCTGTAAGCTGCCATGTTTTTTTTATAATGTAGCAAGGGGTGTAAGAGTCCATAGCTATTGGTTTCCCCAATACTTACCCCCCCCCCCTCTCTAATACAGGGCTCCATCCTCGAGATGTGGTGGGTGGCTACCAGGGCCGGGCCGAGGCAGAGGCGAGAGAGGCTCCAACTCACTCAGCTATCATTCCCCTATTGTGTTTGAAGCAGAGAGAAATAAGAAAAAAGGATACATGGCAGTGACTGCAAGACAGATAACTAGAGATTAAGGTGTAGGGGGACTTGGGGGCTCTAGGGCACCTTAGTCTAATAGCAATCAGTGTGTGACAGCTGGAGTGGGAGGGATGGAGGGGCCTCTTAGCATAATAGCAATCAGTGTGTGACGGCTGGGGTGGGAGGGATGGGGGTGGGGCCTCTTAGTGTAATAGCAATCAGTGTGTGACAGCTGGGGTGGGAGGGATGGGGAGGGGCCTCTTAGTGTAATAGCAATCAGTGTGTGACGGCTGGGGTGGGAGGGATGGGGAGGGGCCTCTTAGTGTAATAGCAATCAGTGTGTGACGGCTGGGGTGGGAGGGATGGAGGGGCCTCTTATTATAATAGCAATCAGTGTGTGATGGCTGGGGGGGGGGATGGTGAGGGGCCTCTTAGTGTAATAGCAATCAGTGTGTGACGGCTGGGGTGGGAAGGATGGAGGGGCGCACTTTGGTGTCTCAGCCTTGGGTGCTGGAGGACCTTGTCCCGGCTCTGGAGGCTACACTTGTTGGGGGTGGGGGGATCATTTAAATGATTTAGAAAATAGGCTAAAGAAGACATTCAAAACGATAGAAGCCACTAAAAATTTTGAACTGGTATAAATTGCAAATTGTGCTTCGTTATGTTCATTCGATTTTCTCTTATTTCAGACGGATCATACACTGAGTGTTGAAGAACTGGAGAAGAAATACTCTGTGGATATTAAGCAGGTAACTTGCAAGGAGAAAACATACTGGATTGACCTCTGCCTGTTTCTTGTCTTCTTCCCATAAAAAAATTATTGTCCAGCATAATCAAGTGAGGAATTTGACCTATATCCTATTGTTGCCTAAAAAATATATACATAAGAAATATTATCAGTCATGCCATACTACAATTATAGAATGATGAACACATTTTAATTTACATCTACAGTACAACCTTCTTTACTTGCCATCACAATCAAGGCCGGATCTATAGTTTTTGAGCCCTTAGGCATAAAATGTTGTGGCGCCCTTCCATGTGCAGCCCCCTCTTCCATGTGTATCATGTACTGTAGGCACTCTCTTTCATGAACAGCTCCCTTGGGCATCAGTTTCCGCCTTTAATGTGCTGCTCCTCATTTTCAGCCTTCTCTTTCATATGTAGCAACCTCTCTTTTGTGTTCAGGTGCTCCCTTGACCTTTAGCCACCCAAGGCCAGGGCCTTTGTGGCCTTTCTACAAATCCCGCCCTGATCGCAATTTAACAGCTCCTGTCTAGCAAAGTCCCCTTCTATGTCACTATGGTAGATGTGTTTTGGCTCAATGCGAAATCTCATGTGAGTGAATAGGCAATAGGCATGCAAAACAGGCGATCCCTTTAAAGTGAGTCTGAAACGATATTTAAAAAAAAACAAAAACAGATACTTACCGAGAAAGAGGGAAGGCTCTGAGTCCTACAGAGCCTTCCCGTTCCTCTCCTGGTCCCTGCGTTCCACCGCTGGCTCCCCCATTAGCAGTGTTCAACCAATGTGTCAGAGACTGCTCTCTGCAGGAGGCTTTGGAAGTCTTCAGGGGTCCAAGTGCTCCCAAAGATGGGCTGATAGCTACATAATGTGCATGTGGGAACGCTCTGTCTCGTGCATTCACGCATGTGCAGTATGGAGCCGCTCGTCTACGCAAGCACTTTAAAAGCCTCCTGAGGTGGGAGATTTGAACGGGGGGAGCCAGGGCTGGAACAAGGAAACTGTAAGGACCCAGAGCCTTCTTGCTCCTAAGATAAGTATCTGTCTTTTTTTTTTATTATTATATATCACTTCAGACTCCCTTTAAACAACTTACCCCTATTTTATGAGTACATAAACAACAAATCTAAATCATTTTCATAAGTGTTATTTACCTTTTTAGTACGATGCATAATTGATTTTTTTTCTTTTTGTTTTGTTTTCGTAGGGTCTGAGTACTGTGGCTGCTGAAGAAGTTCTTGTTCGGGATGGTCTGAACAGACTAAGCCCTCCAAAAGGAACCCCGGAAATTGTCAAATTCTTGATGTTGATGGCTGGAGGATTCTCAATTGTGTTCTGGATAGCAGCTGCCTTGTGTTTCCTTGCCTATGGTCTACAAGCAGGACAAGACCCAACCGTTTCTAAAGACAATGTAAGCATAGAAAAGAAGATCTGTAAATTGTAGGTTGCATATGAAATATGCTTTGCATACATTTTTGTTCCTCTTTTAACCATAAACATGTTGAATTTCCAGCTCTGGTTGGCCCTCATCCTCATTGGTGTGGTGGTGATGACAGCTCTCTTTGCTTACTACCAGGAAGCCAAGAGTACAAACATCATGGCTGGCTTTAAGAACATGGTCCCTCAGGTGAGAAAAGGCAGCTGGTTTTGCATGATGACTTTCAAACTTAAAGAGGAACTTTAACCCAGGATTGAACTTCATCCCAATCAGTAGTTGATACGTCCTTTCCCACAAGAAAACTTTACATTTTCTTGAATAAATAATCAGGGACATCTGATTGGCTGATATTGGGATGAAACCGCTCCCACAGTGGGATGTCAGGGCCATGGCCATGGCTCCTTGCATTGTGGGAAATAACGTCTGTTTCAAACTGCCAAGCAAGCAGTATCTCCCTCTGTGCATAGAACTCTCAGTTAACGGACCTTCCACAAAGATTAACTGATAGGACTAAACATAAGGCCACCAATGATAAATTCCAGTGTGTATATCGGGATGAGTAAAAATTCTACAATGGGAAAGCATTGAGTGAATAATTTATAAAGGAATATTGTAAAATATAAGCAATTTTATTAATTACGTTGTTTTTACTACAGTTCCTCCTTAACTAATAATCCAGCGAGATGACTTTTTCACTAATTAGCTTTTCTGTCTATCTAGCAAGCCTTGGTTCTTCGGGATGGAAAGCGAGTGGAGTTGATAGCAGAGAGGCTTGTCGTAGGGGACATAGTCTTCATAAAAGGAGGAGACAAAATCCCGGCTGACTTACGGTTAACAGAGTGCCAAGGGTGCAAGGTGAGAAGGAAGAAGCATTGAACATGAAACATGAAAAGCCTGAGTATTTCTGGTTGAGAAAATGGAGTATATTAAAATTTGAGATGACATTTAATGACCTCAAACCCCCTGGTGTTTTCACTATGCAGGTTGACAACTCATCCCTCACAGGGGAGTCAGAAGCACAACCTCGTAGTGTGGACTGCACAGATGAAAACCCACTAGAGACAAAGAACATTGGCTTCTACTCAACCACTTGCTTAGAAGGTAACTACCAAGTTGTTTTCCAGTCCTGACTTTGATCATATTTGTCATAACTGCATATTTAAAATCATTTTCTAAATGAAATTGTTTGACCACTAAATGTCATAGTGGCTAGGGATAAGCTTCCGAATACCGTTTTCCACGTTTCCAAAGTGGAAAGTGCTAGCTAGCGCTTTCTTATGCAGAAAGCGGTATTTGGAAATCATAGTGCGGAAATAAGAATTCCATGGAAGACTGCATTTCTGAGAGCAATATTCCAAGTAACAAGAATTTTTAGGATAATCACAAGAATTGTATATTATGAGTAATATATCGTAAATGCGCAAAATACCGGTATAGCAGATTTGAGTGTTTTACTTCAGCTAGCATCTGGAAATATGCCTGAAGAAGGGGACTAAATCTCAGAAAGCTTGCATAATTTAACTTTATCAGTTAGAGATTATGAGGTATTACTTTTACTAAACTTTGGTTTTACTACCTACGAAATCAACACAACAAACTTTATTACTATCAATAAAAAAAAATAAAAAATCAATTTAGCCGAATTTCAAAATGTTACATTTTAGATTGGGGAATTCCGCCGGATTCAGAAATCGGCAATTCCGACAATCCCTAGTAGTGGCATTCTCACACTAAATAGACAAGCATATTCTAAAAGTATATTATTTTTATCTACAGGAGCAGCAAGTGGCATTGTCATAAACACTGGTGATCGTACAGTCATTGGACGGATTGCTTCTCTGGCCTCCCAAGTTGGAGACCAAAAGACTCCCATCGCTCTGGAGATTGAGCATTTTGTCCATCTTATTAGCGCTCTTGCTGTGTTTGTTGGACTTGTATTCTTTATCATTTCCATCTCCATGGGATACAGTGCCCTCAATGCCGTCATATTCTGCATTGGCATCGTGGTAGCCTATGTTCCAGAAGGTCTACTGGCCACTGTCACTGTGAGTATAATGTTTGTAAATGATCCTACTTATGTTTCATGCTTTTTTTTTTCCTTACACATACATAACTTAACAAGGATTTTGAATACTTTTTATGACAGGTCTGCCTCTCACTTACTGCAAAACGTATGGCAAAGAAGAACTGTTTGGTGAAGAACCTGGAAGCTGTGGAAACACTCGGCTCCACCTCAGTCATCTGCTCTGACAAGACCGGCACCCTGACACAGAACCGGATGACTGTTGCGCACATGTGGTTTGATAAAATTATTCACAGCTCAGACACCAGTGAAGATGGAACTGGTAAGGCTTCTAAACATTTCACGATTTCACTACTAGGGTTTATTTGCTTGTATAGGTAAAATCAGCTATTGCTTATCTTTATGGTTTGAGGAGCATCTGCACAGTGTTAGATAGGTAACTGTGTACTTTCATCTGTTTCTCCAGGAGAGATGTTTGATCAGAGCTCACTTACTTGGCAAGCATTAGGTAGAATTGCCAGTCTCTGCAACAGGGCAGAATTTTGTGCAGATCAAGAAGAAGTTCCAATCAGTAAGGTAAGTGTGAGCAATACTGTATTTATATCTTATGCGGAATGTACTTTGGTGGTTTCATGATGGTGCACTTCATAGAGGTGTAGAAATCTGATGTGTTTTCTCCTTTCTGATGCAGAGAACTGTGAATGGAGATGCCTCAGAAGCGGCTTTGTTGAAATTTACTGAGCAAATCTATGGCAATGTGATAGATATCAGGAAAAGGAATGAGAAGGTGCTGGAGATTCCCTTTAACTCAAGCAACAAGTACCAGGCAAGTGGATAAAGCTGTCCATTCTATAGTTTTATAACACCTCTAAAATTCTTAACCTATTTTGGTTCCTGGACGTAGAAACTACGTCCAGGAACCATGCGCGCTACCGCGCACTCCCGCGGCCGATCGCACGCGCGCTCCCAGCCCGCGGTTCGTTAGCCAGGCAGTCAGTGAATCGGGCTACGGTGCCCGATCACTGATTCCTCTCCCCCGCTGAAAAGCGACAGCTTCTCTCGGAAGCTGTGCCTTTTCTGGCTGTTCCCTCCCCGATGCGTCACTCTAAGCGTGTGTTACGCTTAGAGTGACGTCATGTAAACAAACTCATGGCCGCCATCTTGTGGCCAAAAAGTAAAACTACAACAAAAAGTAAAAAACATTTAAATCAACACACAATTACATTAAAAAAATATGGTTTACATCCCACCCTCCCAAAAATACCCAAATAAAATGTTTAATATAAAAAAACAAAAAACATTACAATAATAAAAAAAAAACATGTAAATATTTACCTAAGGGTCTAAACTTTTTAAATATCAATGTAAAGATGAAATATTTCTATATTTTTTTTTATTTTAAACTTGTAAGTAGTGATAGATGCAAAACGGAAAAAATGCACCTTTATTTCCAAATAAAATATTGTCGCCATACATTGTGATAGGGACATAATTTTAATGGTGTAATAACCGGGACATATGGGCAAATACAAAACGTGAGTTTTAATTATGGAGGCATGTATTATTTTAAAACTATAACGGCTGAAAACTGAGAAATAATGATTTTTTTCCATTTTTTTCGTATTCTTCGTGTTAAAATGCATTTACAGTAAAGTGGCTCTTAGCAAAATTACCCCCCAAAGAAAGCCTAATTGGTGGCGGAAAAAACAAGATATAGATCAGTTCATTGTGATAAGTAGTGATAAAGTTATAGGCTAATAAATGGGAGGTGAACATTGCTCAAGTGAAAACGACGGAACGCGAATGGGTTAAAGAGGAACTTTAACCCAGGATTGAACTTTATCCCAATCAGTAGTCAATACCCCCTTTCCCACCAAAAATCTTTACCTTTTCTCAAATAGATCCTCTAGGACATCTATATTGCTGATATTGTGGTGAAACCACTCCCACAGTTTGATGTCAGGGCCATGGCCCTGACAATTTACTGTCTGTGAACCTTGTTGCATTGTGGGAAATTGTTTTTCCAACTGACAAGCAAGCAATATCTCCCTCTGAGCATAGAACTTTCAGTAAATGAACATTCTGTAGAGATCACCTGGCAGAACTAAAGATGTCACCACCAATAATACATTTTAAAATGTAAATTGGGGAGAGGAAATATTTTGCAAGGGGCAAACACTGTGTAAATAATATTTAAATTAATATTGTAAAAAAAGCTATTTTATTCATTGCTATTACAGGTCTTCTTTAAGTTTATCGTGTATATTTATAATTAAGCTTAATTTGTTCTTTCCTCTGGTGCTTCTAGTGCTTGATATGCATATTTGCATATCAAAATTGTGCTGCCTAGGCTTCTGACATCATTGGGTTTTCCATCCTTTCTTTCTCATGTTCTCATTTTCTACCATTTTTCACCCTTCCTTCATTCCCATCTTTCCTTATTATTTCACAATTCCCCAATATTGCATTATGTCTTATTCTTAATCCATTCATCTTAATTTTTCATAAATTTGCCACTCATGGTGGATGTTACTTTTCAAGGATAAAACACAAGGATAAAATTGAGGCCTGCAAATAAAATTAGTTCAACAGGATTAGTTCTGCACATTTGAAAATACACATTAAGCCACTGATGGGCCACAATCCCTACAAAAGTGTCCTAAAAGTAGGACATGTATTAGAGCAAAACATGCCAAATGTTCACATGGATGCTACCATACAACTCCATATCGAAACATTGGAAACTACACAACTTTCAAGTTGTTAATATTGATGTGGATGTTCATTTTTCCCTTACCATGATTTAACCCATTTCTAAACCTTTGTCATTTAACACCATCTTTTCATCCCCTTCCTCCAAATGTTCAACAAGGCTCCTTTTCTATTACCTAGGTCTCTATCCACATTCCAGAAGACTCATCTGAGAAAGGTTATCTATTGGTGATGAAAGGTGCTCCAGAACGTATCCTCGATAGATGCAGCACCATCTTGGTTGGAGGAGAGGAATGGCCTCTGGATGATGAAATGAAAGATGACTTTCAGGAAGCCTACATGGATCTTGGAAGTCTAGGAGAAAGAGTTCTTGGTAAGTCCACAAAGGCAGCCTGTTACAGAATCTTTCACTGTGTTATCCTCTACTTCCTAATCATCTTCTATAACTGCTTTGCAATGATTCACAAGTATTTACTACAATTAAGTACTATTTAATTACCGGTTTACTTTCTTCTTAAAGGGTTTTGTCAGCTGAAGCTTCCTGCTTCCACTTATGGACCTGGGTACCCATTTGATGCAGAAACTGGAAATTTCCCACTAGATGGTCTCTGTTTCGTCGGCCTTATTTCTATGATTGACCCACCTCGTTCTAGTGTTCCTGATGCTGTTGGAAAGTGCCGTAGTTCTGGAATTAAGGTATCAAGGGATCCTCTGAAATTTTTTGACTGGTTTAAAGAGTTTGAATTGCTTTATCTTTAATCATTTATAAGGTGACATAAGTGATCCTTAAAGTAACCCTGTAGGGAGGGGCAGATACTGTTTCTTACTCTTAACATATCTTCTTCTCTTTGACAAGTCCAAATCTAAATTGCAACACAACTCAGCTTGCCACGTAATCACTGCTCACCGCCTCACTTCTGATGACTCATGCTGCCTTCTTTAGCTGAACTGACAGCATGAGTCATCAGAAGTGAGGCGGAGAGCAGTGATCATGTGGGATTCAGAAGCAGCCAGGCTAGACTGAGCTACGTTAACTTATTGATTTTTTTAATTGACTGTATAGAGAAATTGAGGCATTATAATAGTAGAAAAGCAACCATGGTTTCATAAACTCTTTTGTTTTAGAATAATACTGGATTCATATAGATGGACTCACTACAGGGTCACTTTAATCTAGAAATGTTTGATAGCTGTCTGGTAAAACATCTTTATAACTATAATGTGTTTCCATCAGGTTATCATGGTGACAGGTGACCATCCAATCACTGCAAAAGCTATAGCGAGAAGCGTTGGTATTATCTCAGATAGTAGTGAGACAGTAGAAGATATTGCTGAAAGACTTGGGGTCCCCATTGAAAGCGTCAACCCAAGGTAGGTCAACATTATCACCACTCTTGGACTTATCTACCTGCAGTTTTAATTCTTCCCGAAAACTCATTCTACTATTGAAACTTACAGGGATGCCCATGCAGCTGTTATTAACGGTGGCAAACTAATTGACATGACCTCTGAGGAGCTGGATGATATCTTAAAGTATCACCAAGAAATTGTGTTTGCCCGGACATCACCACAGCAGAAACTTATCATTGTGGAAGGGTGCCAGAGACAGGTAAGCTGAAAAAAAATGGCTGAAAATAATGTGTATGGGAAATGGGATAACAGGGTCTGGGTATTGTGATTGTTGAGGATTGGGCATCAGCAAAGTATAACCAGCATTTGCACAGCACATCAACTTTTCAATTCCACAAAAGGCAGCAGATCTTTCTTCAGTGTATTTTGCTATTCATAGTACAGTTGAAGGTTTAACTAGTGACTAATAACTATGCCTGGTAAGACTTACAGGAAGCAAATATACCAGCCCATGCTTGATTTATTAGTTTAGTAGTGTTGGCCAGGGCAGTTTCCAGGCTAAACTGCGCCCAGGGCGAGGGTGTAAATATTGCCCTCCCCCCCCCCCCCCCATCATCACTGTGGACTTGTGAACCCTTACTCTATAGGGACAGTCACACAGCCACAGGTCACAAGCAGATCTGCCTACTTACTAGTGACCAGACACTCAACCAGGAGGCAGCAGGGACTAGGAACACACACAGGCGAAGAGAGCCCGAAAAGCTGACTCCTCCATGGGCGCTGCACACTGACAGCCTGCAGTACCGCTACAGGCCATCATTATGCGGTGGTGACGTGATGATGACTTGACGTCTGACACAGGCAGCCCAGGAGGAGTCAAGGAAGGTGATTGCACTGGTAATCTTCCTCCTTCTTCCATTTGGCTGCACTGCGCGTCACCAGCTCCCTGGCTGTTATGTCCTTCTGCCTGCGCCGCCTTCTTCTATTTACCAGTCTGCGCCCAGGGCGGTCGCCCTGCCCGCACTGCCCAAGAAACTGCCCTGGTGTTGGCATTCAGTAATAAGCTATACATTGCTACAAATACAGCTGATTGAGAGCCTACATCTCTCAATTCAATTAAGGATTTGGGCATGACTATTTGATTTAATAACCTTTGTGTAAAGGTTCTTGGATCTAACAGTAATGTGAAAGTTAAACACATTATTAAAAATCACAGGAAGGTGGTCACCTCAGTTTGATTGTTTGCCTTTCTATAATAATTATTTCAAAGCCACCGACTGTGTGTCTGTAAATGTCCCCTCCTGCCCCGCCCTGCTCTGATTGGCCACAGTTAGTGCAGCACTCATTGGTTTCAGCCTTCTCTAATTGGCCACAGCACGCTCCTTGGCACCATGCACAGGGCTTATTGGCTGACTTCCTGTGCCTGCAGTTCTGATTGGCTGTGTCACTAGCCCTCATGACCCACCCAGCATAGGACAAGCCATATAGCTATTAAGTGAACAGTGCCAATAGTTGGGAACTCTTCATCTGGACTGTGATAGCTGCTTTGAATGAGGTTTGAACAACACATCTTAACTAACATGTTGGGAAAAGAAATTGTGCTCCCATTGTGATCAAACAACTTGATGGATACAGTATTTTGTATTGGATAAACTAACATGTTATCCACCTTTCTCAGGGAGCTATTGTGGCTGTAACGGGAGATGGAGTGAATGACTCCCCGGCATTGAAGAAAGCCGACATCGGTGTTGCTATGGGAATCGCCGGATCAGATGCCGCCAAACATGCCGCAGATATGATTCTTCTGGACGATAACTTTGCCTCAATTGTGACGGGTGTAGAAGAAGGTGAGACAAGAGCATTACTGTTTCAACACTAACATTTTAGATTAGATTAGTGTAGTTAGCTTACAAAACACCGAGATGCTGTGAATATTATGCAGACATCTGGGTGAGCCTTAAACCAATGACACAAACAGAGAGAATTTTCCTGGAATTCATGTCATAGTGGTTTACTCCACAATTACGAGCCCTATCTCTAGAACATCTAACTTTAAGTCTCAGGTTTACGACTAACTGACCATTACACGGAGAAGTTCACCTTTTCAACACTATTTAATATTGAACTCGCTATAAGCTCAATAATGTCTTTTTCTCTCTACAGGGCGCTTAATTTTTGACAACCTGAAAAAGTCCATCGGCTACACAGTCACCAAGAACATTCCAGAGATGATCCCTTTCATGGTCTATGTGATCATCAGCTGCCCCTTGCCCCTCGGAACCATCACCATCCTCTTTATTGAACTGGGAACTGACATTGTAAGCCAGAGTGTGGAAAACACAATGTGGTTAGCCACAGTTAGTGGTGGGGAGGGTTGAGTTGTGTATTTTTCTCTACATTGTTGGCTAAGGTGTTTGGAATACTTTCCCAACCCTTGAAATTCATGTGACGCCAATGCAAACCTTAAAGTGAACCCGAGAGGAAAATAAGCCGATGAGATAAACAATTATATTCATCCTCTTACTTCTAAAAATGACTTTTTTCAGTACCCAAGGGTTTTCATTTATATTTAAGCATTTACAACATAGGTTGAACGTTTTAATGTCTCTAATCAGTGGCAGCCTATTAAGTGTCCCAGAGTTGGAAAAAGGTCAATAGTTCATGAATGTTATCTCCCCCTGCCCTCAGAAGTTGTATTCTGCCAGGAAAAGTTTTATGTCTGTAATTTGCTTAGGAGTGATGTTTACTATTGTCTCGGCAAGCTATCGACAAGACAGAAGCTTCCATGTCTAGAAATTAACTCTTTCAGGCAGCAAAATTAAACAAGTAAAACAGCCGGGTTCTTAATATGTTTTGTTCTGTACATACACATGTTTATATCATCATGTCCCATATCACCTCGGGTACACTTTAAAATACCCATCAATACATTCATTCATTCATTTGTAGACTATCCACTGGGATATTTATCATAGATTTCTGGAACAAAAGCATAGTCTGTCTTATGCTGTATAAAGCTATGAGTTTACAACACCTCTGCTTCATTGCCTTCAATACCACAACTTTTCTTATAACTCCTTCAGATCCCCTCCATTGCTTTGGCTTATGAAAAGGCAGAAAATGACATCATGTTAAGAAAGCCACGTAACCCCTACAAGGATCGTCTGGTCAACATGCAGCTTCTGTCCTATTCCTACTTCCACATAGGTAAGGTCCTCAGCAGCGTATCTGGGTAATATAGCGCCTATGGCAAACACTGAAATTGCGCCCCATATCCATACTAGAGGTTTCCATTCAGTATGGATATCCAGAGGTGTGTCCACCCCAGTATACGTAGTCAGAGGTGCCCCTATCCCAGCATAGGTATTTAGATGAGCCCCCCCCCCCTCCATATAAGTAGCTTCCCCAGTATAGGTTGCTAGAGTTAGCCCCCCAAGTATAAGTAACAAGCGGCATCCCTCAGTATGGTAGTGAAGCATGAGAGAGGAGGGGGCAGAGGGAGGAGGAGACGGCCATGGCGCCCATGGTGCATGCCTGCACCCCTCTAGATATGCCTCTGAAGGTCCTTATAAGAACACAGCTAATATAGCTTAGCAAATCTACTTTTCCAATGCAGTACATTAGTATAAGCCTAAGGGTCAACATTTCCCACATAGCATAAAGAGCGGCAGATGCGAGTAATGTATTTTTCACATTTTCCAGTGAGCAAGATGACTGCCTCCATGAGTCAGAGACAGTAATTTATATGGTTCTGCCCAGCATGCTTAGATGGCAATGCACATTAGCAAACTAATGTTATTAAGATGCATAGAACATGGCGGAGATAAGATCAAGTGAAGAATTATTTAGTTCAGGCTTTCTTCTACTCTTCACATTGTTGAGAACTGTAATTATACTACAACTGCAGATCCATCCATAATCGATGACTTACAGTTCATGCTTCTTCCTCCACAGCTGCTATGGAATCCTACGCAGGGTTTGTGAACTATTTCACCGTCATGGCCGAACAGGGATTCCTCCCCGCAAATACTATCGGACTTAGAGTGACCTGGGAGGACAAGACTATCAATGAGCTGGTGGACAGTTATGGACAAGAATGGGTAAGCCACTATCATCTCAAAACAAGTTGCTTCTATAGTTGACTTAGCATACATGAAAGAACAGGTTTCCTATTCTGAGATTCAGCTTGGTTTGAATAAACCGATAAAGGGGAGGTTTCAGATCATGTTTGTTTGGCTGAACTTGTTATAGGTGTGAAGATTATAATGATGTCCACACTTGTTTTATGACCCTTTCAAAATAGGCCCCCTAGCAGCAAGAGTCTTTGGGGGTCGGTAAGGGAAACTGTGTGAACATCTGGGGTTGCAATCAAAATTTAGCTGGAGCAACCCATGGTTCTTAGTTACGCCCATCTCTTATCATCGCTGAGCCACAGCCAGCTCTGTGGCTAGAGAAATAAGCTATGAAGAGAAACAGGTGAATCACATGACCTTGTCTCTTTCTTACAGACATACAGACAGCGCTTGAGTCAGGAGTGGTATTGCTACACAGCGTTCTTTATCAGCATTGTGGTCTGCCAGATGATGAATACCGTAATCCGAAAAACAAGGAGAAACACCATCTTCACAGACAGATTCTTCAAGTAAGAGTGAACACTATGTTATTGTATTTTAGAACTGATAGAGATAATAATAAAAAAAAAAATTTAGGTCATTCAGGCCATACTATGTATGAAAGCAATGTTAAACTATATATTTAGCGAACTCACATCAGCAACCATCTCGGTCATTCCTAAACCGGGAAAAGATACTAGTCTTGCCTCCAACTATAGGCCTATCTCCTTATTAAACTGTGACTTAAAATTATATGCAAAAATGTTGGCAAATTGCTTATTCCCTATACTACCGCAATTAACGGATGCAGACCAAGTAGGCTTCACGAAAGGTAGGCAGGCTCCAGATGGCACCAGAAGGGTTCTAAATGTTCTACATTACTTGAACACCTGTCGGAGGCCTTCTCTGTTCCTTGCCCTGGACGCGGATAAGGCCTTCGATAGGGTTCACTGGGGCTTCCTGAGTGAGGTACTGAGCAGATTTGGGCTAAAGGGAAACTACCACACGGCGGTGATGGCGCTATACCAAAATCCCTCAGCTAAAGTAACAACCTCTGGGTTCTTATCAAAAAATTTTTACATCAAAAATGGCACCAGACAGGGGTGCCCCCTTTCACCCCTCATCTTTACCCTGCTAATGGAAACACTAGCCATTTCTATACGTAATAACCCAGAAATAACAGGAATAAAAATGAAACAACAGACTAGCCTAATCAACCTATTTGCAGACGATGTCCTGCTAACGATATCTAACCCTTATAAATCTCTAGAGCAAATATGGAACGCCCTTAACACATTTTCGTCGGTCTCTTTCTATAAAATAAATGAATCAAAGTCACTTCTGCTAGACTTTAACCTGCCCCTCACTACAAAAAAAAAAGATATCCCAGAGATTTCCATTCCTTTGGGCCAAACAATCGCTGGATTACCTTGGTATCAAAATACCCAAACATTTCTCAGACCTCTATGCAACCAACTTCAAACCAGCCCTATCAATCTGGAAATCAGATGCAATGAGAATTAGCAAGTTAGAACTGACTCCCACAGGTAAAAAAGCAGCATTTAAAATGCAGATCTTACCAAAAATTTTATATCTTTTTCGCACAATACCCATCTTTTTACCAAATAAATTCTTTAAGGAATTAAAAAAACTGCTCCTATCATATATTTGGGGGAAAAAGCGCCACAGAATAGCTCTCAACACACTAATGATACCCTCCTCTCAAGGTGGGTTTGGTCTTCCAGACCTTCAAAAATATCATAAAGCATGTATCTTGGACATGATAAGATACTGGTGGAACACAACCCACGGAAAAAAATGGGTTCTTTGGGAAAACTCAGCCCAGTGCAGCGTCAATCTGAAAAATCTACTATCCCTATCTGCTCTGCCCCGCAAAAATATAATCAAATTACCCCCAATTATCAATCTAACGACCCAAACATGGGCAGAATTACTTAAAGAACTACCAATAGACCAAACCGCCTGTAAAATCCCAATAAACATTCCAGCTTTAACAGGAGATATTCACCATTTTTCATATCACAAATGGCTAAAATTAGGTATATCTTCTCTAACCGACATTACACAGGACAACAAACTAATGTCTTTCTCCTCCCTAACAGCCAAATTTCCGGGGTTCGAACACACAAAGTTCCAATTTATCCAAGTAGCTCATTGGTTACAAACATATCGCACAACAGAAATTACTATACCATGCCAGGTATTAACGCTAATTGACAGCCCACTCCAATATAGAGGGGGTATATCAGCCTGGTACCAAATCCTATCACAGGACAAATCCAACGCTTTAGAAAAATACGCGGCATTCTGGTCCACAGAGCTGCACTCGCGAATCACAGTAACAGATTTCATTAGAGCCCACAACACTCTTAGAAAACTATCCAAATGCTCTTCACATCTGGAGACCTCAAAAAAAATATTTTATAAGTGGTATACCACTCCCAGACTGCTAGCCAGCTTTTCCTCTACGCAGTCCCCCCTATGTTGGAGAAACTGTGGAGAACAAGGCACGATATGCCACTTACTGTGGGAATGCCCCAAAATCCAAACCCTCTGGACCGCCATCTCAAGCATAATATCAACTCTCACAAAAACACAGATGATGTTACCCCCGGAATTGGCGCTCTTTCTAATTGGCCTAGATAAAATCCTTTACAATTACAGGAAAATAGTTGCACACATTATCAGCGCATCCAGAGAGGCTATTCTATCCAACTGGATGACGGACAACATCCCACCAGTCTCCAAAATCATACAAAACACCCATTGCAATCTGGAAATGGAAAACTCAATTTCCCAACACTACAACTCAAGCACCAACCCTCCTACCCCTAATATTGACTGGGCAAAACTAGCACTAAAGCATATCTAATATTCACCCTTGACAAGTTTATATTAACACTAGACTAAGACATAACTAAGCCGAAATAGAAAAAAAAATAAACAAATAAATAAATAATTAAATAAGATAAACCTATAAGTAGACAAATAAACTCATTAAAATATCCTCATACCCTTCCCAGCACCCTATTACCACCCCTCCCCACACTCACTCTGCTGAGGCAAATTGCGCGTACCTAAGTTACCTACCATGGAGTTTAGAGGGTAGGCTATACCTGGGTAAAGTAAAGAAATGGATGATTATATCAGTCCTTTCTAAATGCACGATATACGTGTTTCTTTAGTTCTCTTTCCCTATGTTGATCTCAAGTAACAAAAGTAAGGGGCCCTAAGGCCTAGCTTCTTCAGTTACTATAGTTAACAGAAAAGATGTCAAATGTTCAAACAGTAATTACATGTTTCAAAAGGAAGAAATTACTAGATAACAGGTGATATACTATGATACTCATTGCTGATATATTGTTTAAAATTCATTGGACTAAACTGTCATGCAATTCTTATTAACGAAACCTGTATTCTATGTTATGCTTCAATAAAAATTTAATATTAAAAAAAAAAAAACTATATATTTAGCACAAGGTATTTAAAGGAGGACTATCACAAAAATGTGTAAGATTTAAAACGCACACAAAATGCACTTTTCTTTCTGAATAAAATAAAGCTGTCACTTACTACTGTAATCAGTAACAATCTGACAGATCTGACAGGTTTTGGACTAGTCCATGCCCTCATGGGGCATTCTTAGTTCCTTTATTCTTTACAAATGGATTCTACACAGATGTCAGCCAGTTTGCACACTGTTTTTGGTAGTTGGACTGAGCAACTGCCATTCAATAAGTGCTTTTGAAAATTAAAAAAAAGAAAAGCCCTGAGAATCCTCCATGAGGAGATGGACTAGTCCAACCCCAAACCCTGTTGATTTTAACTTCTTACTGTGACAGCATCTTAGGATAAAATTAGTTTATAGTGCATTTTATTCAGGAACAAATGTACATTTTATACGTATGAATTTTACATTTTACTATTTTTCACATTACTGGTCATTTAACCCTCCTGGCGGTAAAGCCGCGCAGGAGGATTTCTCAGGCCCTACTGGGGCGATTTGCATAATTTCGCGCCGATTATCCGCCGCTCGACGCGCCGTGCGCTGCCTGGCCAATCAGTGCCAGGCAGCGCTGAGGGGTGGATCGGGGCTCCCTTTGACGTCACGACGTCGATGCTGTCGGTGACGTCATCCCGCACGTCGCCATGTCGACGGGGGAAGCCCTAATGAAAATTCCGTTCAGAACGGGATTTCCGGACGGGCTTGATCACCGGAGGCGATCGAAGAGGGTGGGGGGATGCCGCTGCACAGCGGCTGTCATGTAGCCAGCCCTAGGCTCGCTACATGATTTAAAAAAAACAAAACTGCTGCACTGCCCCCTGGCGGTTTTTAGTAGACTGCCAGAAGGGTTAAACTGCGTTTGTGGCACTGAATCTAGTTGTGTTTTCCCAATATAATATACACAATTAATTATGAAGCAGAAGAAACAGATGGATCTTTTGTAATGACTAGCAGTGGACCAGTACACCCATTTACACCCCTTCTCTTGTCTACAGGAATAAAGTCATATTCATTGGCTTGCTGTCACAAGTAGCTATTGGTGTTTTCCTGTGTTATGTCCCTGGCATGGACGACGCCTTGCATTTCATGAATATTCGGTAAGTACAAGAAAAAGGTATTTCTTTAATGTCTGGAACATGCATAACCAGAGCACTGCTCTGTCCATTTGGTAAATGCTCTTTATGTACCACAGATGTGTTTCAAGTCAGCCTGTGGCTTATGCACGGAGCATAAATAAAAATATATAATTATAAGTAGCCATCAGTGAAAACTGCCTGCTGAATTGATTGCTAGCTACAAAAACAGAACACATTCAAATAATAGCTAATTTATTCCTTAAAGAGGAACTCCAGTGAAAATAATGTAGTAAAAAAAGTGCTTCATTTTTTACCATAATTATGTATAAATGATTTAGTCAGTGTTTGCTCATTGTAAAATCTTTCCTCTCCCCGATTCACATTCTGACATTTATTACATGGTGACATTTTTACTGTGGGCAGGTTATGTAGCTGCTCCTAGCTGTTTTTGGCTGTTAGAGACAGCTGTAAACAGCTAATTCCTGTCTGTGAACCTTGTTACATTGTAACAAACTGCCAAAAGTACCGCGGTACTCAGAGCTTCTTGTGGGAGGGGTTTCAGCACAAAATCAGTCATACAGCGCCCCCAGGTGGTCTGTTTGTGAAAAGCATTACATTTTTCATGTAAAAGGGGGTATCAGCTACTGATTGGGATAAAGTTCAATTCTAGGTTGGAGTTGCTCTTTAACCTATTTTGGTTCCTGGATGTAGAAACTAAGTCCAGGAACCATGCGAGCTGCCGCGCACTCCCGCGGCCGATCGCGCGCGTGCACGCGTGCTCCCGGCACGCGGTTCGTTAGCCAGGCAATAAGTGAATCGGGCTATGGTGCCCGATCACTGATTCCTCTCCCCCGCTGAAAAAGTGACAGCTTCTCTCGGAAGCTGCGCCTTTTCTGGCTGTTACCTCCCCCATGCGTCGCTCTAAGCGTATGTTACGCTTAGAGTGACGTCATGTAAACAAACTCATGGCCGCCATCTTGTGGCCAAAAAGTAAAACTACAACTAAAAGTAAAAAAAAATAAAAATCAACACACATTTACATTATAAACCTATAGTTTACATCCCACCCTCCCAAAACTACCCAAATAAAATGTTTAATATAAAAAAAAAAAACATTACAATAAAAAGAAACATGTAAATATTTACCTAAGGGTCTAAACTTTTTAAATATCAATGTAAAGATGATATATTTCTATATTTTTTTTATTTTAAACTTGTAAATAGTGATAGATGCAAAACGGAAAAAATGCACCTTTATTTCCAAATAAAATATTTTCACCATACATTGTGATAGGGACATAATTTTAACGGTGTAATAACCGGGACATATGGGCAAATACAATACGTGAGTTTTAATTATGGAGGCATGTATTATTTTAAAACTATAATGGCTGAAAACTGAGGAATAATGATTTTTTCAGTTTTTTTCTTATTCTTCCTGTTAAAATGCATTTACAGTAAAGTGGCTCTTAGCAAAATGTACGCTCCAAAGAAAGCCTAATTGGTGGCGGAAAAAACAAGATATAGATCAGTTCATTGTGATAAGTAGTAATAAAGTTATAGGCTAATGAATAGGAGGTGAAAACGACGGAACGCGAATGGGTTAGGGGTCTGAAGAAAGGGGGGGGGGGGGGGGCTTAGCCTCCTCCCATCTGACCATTGGCACTTTGAAATGATTACTAGTTTCATTATCCAATAAGAAAGCTCACCATCTCAACTCACAGAGATTAATTTAAGTTGCATTTTACCAATTAATTTTATCTGCTTGTTTATCTGGAAACAGAATGTGGCGTGGCAATAGGGGATGCAGCAATCGCAACCGCACTGGGGCCCCTGAACCAAAGGGGCCCATTAGGGGCCCTCCTCCCTCCACATTATTAGCTCATCATTGGTGCTATGCCGGTAATGATCACCTCTGTGCTTTGATTAGTACTGAACTGTTCCCCTCCCTGCTTACACCTCTCTGACACCACAGCTGTCTTCTGCCTTGTCAGGTTGTAGTGTTCCATATCAATTACTGTGTACTGTATAGAGTTCAGGCCCAAGGCCGTTTCTGCCCTATATGGTGCCCCGGCCCAGGCACCCAACCTTTTGCCTCATACACACAAGCAGGAGTGGGAAGAGGAAAAGTGGGATAGTATTAGCAAGGAATACACTACAGTGGCACTGTAAAAGCTTCAATATACTGTGCATGCACTGCAGACTGCCCGAAACAGTGCCCAGAAACAGCCCTTCTGGAGCCCTTAGCTCGTTAGCAATGCCAATGGAAGCAGGCAAAATTTTAGCACACTGTGTTCATCGAAGGTTTTCTCTTATGGAATTTGAATCAACTATTTGGTTTTATGTACACATTTAACACTAAGTGGATTGTAAGTAATGTTATTATTTACTGACTACATTAAAAAAGAAAAACACTGCCTCAGGGCCTTTTTCCACTAGCCTGCGATTTGCGATTTGCTTCTGATCGCAAATCGCAAGGTACATTAAACTAATGGAAACTGCAGCAGCAATTTCAATTAGTGCGATACGATTGCGATGCGATTTTGGTCAAAGCGCAATCGTCGTCCTGCCGCGTTTTGTATGCGATTGAGCTGGACTATGAGTATAGTAGCTTAATCGCAATCGCAATCGCATGGTGGAAATTGAAACGCGATCGCGATCGAAATCGCAATCGCGATCGCATTTCATAGTGGAAAAGAGCCCTTAGTCCTTCAATAAATTCAAAAAGAAAAACACTGCCTTATTCATTCAGTACATTCAAAAAGAAAAACACTGTCTTAGTCCTTCAGTAAATTTTAACAACTCTCTTTTTTGTTTTTCTATCTGCAGAGTCCAGTACTGGTTTGTTGGAATTGAATACACTATTCTGATTTTGGTTCACGATGAACTCAGGAAATATCTCATAAGAAGGTACCCTGGAAGTAAGTATTAGAGGCTGGCATGCAATCCACTGTTTAATCGATAAATTGACCAGTTGACTGAATGTACACATTTATACAGTGCTGACAATTTTTTGCAACACTTGATAGAAGGCATTCAACCATTAAAACTTCTTTGACCCTGTTGAATCTTATAATCCAATTTCCCTACCACAGTCATAAACACACACAGGCAACAGAGCTGGTGTAGACAGCAACAAGCCCACCAGAATGTTTCTGGATTGTGGAAGGAACATTTGGTCACCTGACCAAATAGCATCCGAGTTACTCAAAACTTGTTATCTGAAGTGAAGGGGCTCAGATGCTGGGATAAAGATGTTCAGCTTGAACACTGACCTTCCATTTCAGTTGAGATGAGTTGGCTAGTGCTCTGCCACCTCTCCCAATCCCTGCCTCACATCCATGTTCTTAATACTGCTCTGATCTGTTTCAGAATTGTGTAACGTGTAACTGCAGTGAAGCCTAAACCTTAACTGTGTTCTCTTTTTGCAGGTTGGGCGGAAAAAGAACTGTATTATTAAAAGTCCAAAATTTTCAAGTTTGATGAAGAGTTTAACTGCCGTTCAACAGCCTCTTCTGACAAACCCTCAACCCCTCTACCTGTTTTTTCCTTTTGTACATATTGTAATTTTGTATATAACAGAGCTATATTAATGTAATATATAAATAAAGTTTTTATGAATTACATTGTAACTGAATGAGGTTTTTTTTTTTTGTTGTGCCTATGTTATTATAGTAAAATATTATGTTTTTATGTGAGTGTAAACATGAGATGTATCATGAGAAAATACTGCATGCTGCTCATGGGTTGTTTTAGCTCACAAAGGTGCAATTATTATAACTTGAAATAAACTAAATATAATTTATTAATTATGGTTATATCTATATAAAACATGAAAGGAGAACTCTATAAAGAGTTACTGGATTGGGCAATAAACTGGGAAAACTTTTGTAATTTATTATTATATTTTGTCTTTAACCACTTAAGGACTGCAGTCATAAAACCCCTTAAGGACCAGAGCCTTTTTTTCCATTCGGACCACTGCAGCTTTCACGGTTTATTGCTCAGTCATACAACCTACCACCTAAATGAATTCTACCTCCTTTTCTTGTCACTAATACAGCTTTCTTTCGGTGCTATTTGATTGCTGCTGCGAGTTTTAGTTTTTATTATATTCATCAAAAAAGACATGAATTTTGTCAAAAAAATGACTTTTTTAACTTTCTGTGCTGACAGTTTTCAAATAAAGTAAAATTTCCTATACATTTGAGCGCGAAAGTTATTCTGCTACATGTCTTTGATAAAAAAAAAACCCATTCAGTGTATATTTATTGGATTGGGTAAAAGTTATAGCGTTTACAAACTATGGTGCAAAAAGTGAATTTTCCCATTTTCAAGCATCTCTGACTTTTCTGCGCACCTGTCAGGATTCATGAGGGGCTAAAATTCCAGGATAGTACAAATACCCCCCAAATGACCCCATTTTGGAAAGAAGACATCCCAAAGTATTCAGTGAGAGGCATGGTGAGTTCATAGAAGATTTTATTTTTTGTCACAAGTTAGCGGAAAATGACACTTTGTAACAAAAAAAAAAAAAAAAAAAAGTTTCCATTTCTTCTAACTTGCGACAAAAAAAAATGAAATCTGCCACGGACTCACTATGTTCCTCTCTGAATACCTTGAAGTGTCTACTTTCCAAAATGGGGTCATTTGTGGGGTGTGTTCACTGTCCTGGCATTTTGGGGGGTGCCTAATTGTAAGCACCCCTGTAAAGCCTAAAGATGCTCATTGGACTTTGGGCCCCTTAGCGCAGTTAGGCTGCAAAAAAGTGCCACACATGTGGTATTGCCGTACTCAGGAGAAGTAGTATAATGTGTTTTGGGGTGTATTTTTACACATACCCATGCTGGGTGGGAGAAATATCTCCGTAAATGACAATTGTTTTCTTTTTTTAACACACAATTGTCAATTTATAGAGATATTTCTCCCACTCAGCATGGGTATGTGGAAAAATACACCCCAAAACACATTATACTACTTCTCCTGAGTACGGCGATACCACATGTGTGGCACTTTTTTGCACCCTAACTGCGCTAAGGGGCCCAAAGTCCAATGAGTACCTTTAGGATTTCACAGGTCATTTTGAGAAATTTCGTTTCAAGACTGCTCCTCACGGTTTAGGGCCCCTAAAATGCCAGGACAGTATAGGAATCCCACAAATTACCCCATTTTAGAAGGAAGACACCCCAAGGTATTCCATTAGGAGGATGGTGAGTTCATAGAAGATTTTTTTTTTTTGTCACAAGTTAGCGGAAATTGATTTTAATTGTTTTTTTTCACAAAGTGTCATTTTCTGCTAACTTGTGACAAAAATAAAATCTTCTATGAACTCACCATACTCCTAACGGAATACCTTGGGGTGTCTTCTTTCTAAAATGGGGTCATTTGTGGGGTTCCTATACTGCCCTGGCATTTTAGGGGCCCTAAACCGTGAGGAGTAGTCTTGAAACCAAATGTCGCAAAATGACCTGTGAAATCCTAAAGGTACTCATTGGACTTTGGGCCCCTTAGCGCACTTAGGGTGCAAGAAAGTGCCACACATGTGGTACCGCCGTACTCAGGAGAAGTAGTATAATGTGTTTTGGGGTGTATTTTTACACATACAGATGCTAGGTGGGAGAAATATCTCTGTAAATGACAATTATTTGATTTTTTTTACACACAATTGTCCATTTACAGAGAGATTTCTCCCACCCAGCATGGGTATGTATAAAAATACACCTCAAAACACATTATACTACTTCTTCTGAGTACGGCGATACCACATGTGTGACACTTTTTTGCAACCTAGGTGCGCTAAGGGGCCTAACGTCCTATTCACAGGTCATTTTGAGGCATTTGGATTCTAGACTACTCCCCACGGTTTAGGGCCCCTAAAATGCCAGGGCAGTATAGGAACCCCACAAGTGACCCCATTTTAGAAAGACGACACCCCAAGGTATTCCGTTAGGGGTATGGTGAGTTCATAGAAGATTTTAGTTTTTGTCACAAGTTAGTGAAAAATGACACTTTGTGAAAAAAAACAATAAAAATCCAATTTCCGCTAACTTTTGACAAAAAATAAAATCTTCTATGAACTCATCATACACCTAACAGAATACCTTGGGGTGTCTTCTTTCTAAAATGGGGTCACTTGTGGGGTTTCTATACTGCCCTGGCATTTTACGGGCCCAAAACTGTGAGTAGTCTGGAAACCAAATTTCTCAAAATGACTGTTCAGGGGTATAAGCATCTGCAAATTTTGATGACAGGTGGTCTATGAGAGGGCAAATTTTGTGGAAACGGTCATAAGCAGGGTGGCCTCTTAGATGACAGGATGTATTGGGCCTGATCTGATGGATAGGAGTGCTAGGGGGGTGACAGGAGGTGATTGATGGGTGTCTCAGGGGGCGGTTAGAGGGGAAAATAGATGCAATCAATGCACTGGGGAGGTGATCGGAAGGGGGTCTGAGGGGGATCTGAGGGTTTGGCCGAATGATCAGGAGCCCACACGGGGCAAATTAGGGCCTGATCTGATGGGTAGGTGTGCTAGGGGGTGACAGGAGGTGATTTATGGGTGTCTCAAGGTGTGATTAGAGGGGGGAAATAGATGCAAGCAATGCACTAGCGAGGTGATCAGGGCTGGGGTCTGAGGGCGTTCTGAGGTGTGGGCGGGTGATTGGGTGCCCGCAAGGGGCAGATTAGGGTCTAATCTGATGGGTAACAGTGACAGGTGGTGATAGGGGGTGATTGATGGGTAATTAGTGGGTGTTTAGAGGAGAGAAGAGATGTAAACACTGCACTTGGGAGGTGATCTGATGTCGGATCTGCGGGCGATCTATTGGTGTGGGTGGGTGATCAGATTGCCCGCAAGGGGCAGGTTAGGGGCTGATTGATGGGTGGCAGTGACAGGGGGTGATTGATGGGTGGCAGTGACAGGGGGTGATTGATGGGTGATTGACAGGTGATCAGTGGGTTATTACAGGGAATAACAGATGTAAATATTGCACTGGCGAATTGATAAGGGGGGGGTCTGAGGGCAATCTGAGCGTGTGGGCGGGTGATTGGGTGCCCGCAAGGGGCAGATTAGGGTCTAATCTGATGGGTAACAGTGACAGGTGGTGATAGGGGGTGATTGATGGGTAATTAGTGGGTGTTTAGAGGAGAGAATAGATGTAAACGATGGATTTGGGAGGTGATCTGATGTCGGATCTGCGGGCGATCTATTGGTGTGGGTGGGTGATCAGATTGCCCGCAAGGGGCAGGTTAGGGGCTGATTGATGGGTGGAAGTGACAGGGGGTGATTGATGGGTGGCAGTGACAGGGGGTGATTGACAGGTGATCAGTGGGTTATTACAGGGAAGAACGGATGTAAATAATGCACTGGCGAATCGATAAGGGGGGGGGGGGTTGAGGGCAATCTGAGTGTGTGGGCGGGCGATTGGGTGCCCGCAAGGGTCTAATCTGATGGGTAACAGTGACAGGTGGTGATAGGGGGTGATTGATGGGTGATTGATGGGTAATTAGTGGGTGTTTAGAGGAGAGAATAGATGTAAACGATGGATTTGGGAGGTGATCTGATGTCGGATCTGCGGGCGATCTATTGGTGTGGGTGGGTGATCAGATTGCCCGCAAGGGGCAGGTTAGGGGCTGATTGATGGGTGGCAGTGACAGGGGGTGATTGATGGGTGGCAGTGACAGGGGGTGATTGACAGGTGATCAGTGGGTTATTACAGGGAAGAACGGATGTAAATAATGCACTGGCGAATCGATAAGGGGGGGGGGGTTGAGGGCAATCTGAGTGTGTGGGCGGGCGATTGGGTGCCCGCAAGGGTCTAATCTGATGGGTAACAGTGACAGGTGGTGATAGGGGGTGATTGATGGGTGATTGATGGGTAATTAGTGGGTGTTTAGAGGAGAGAATAGATGTAAACGATGGATTTGGGAGGTGATCTGATGTCGGATCTGCGGGCGATCTATTGGTGTGGGTGGGTGATCAGATTGCCCGCAAGGGGCAGGTTAGGGGCTGATTGATGGGTGGCAGTGACAGGGGGTGATTGACGGGTGATTGACAGGTGATTGACAGGTGATTGACAGGTGATTGACAGTTGATCAGGGGGGATAGATGCATACAGTACGCAGGGGGGGGGAGGGTCTGGGGGGGTCTGGGGAGAATCTGAGGGGTGGGGGGGTGATCAGGAGGGAGCAGGGGGCAGTTTAGGGACTAAAAAAAAAATAGCGTTGACAGATAGTGACAGGGAGTGATTGATGGGTGATTAGGGGGGTGATTGTGTGCAAATGGTGGTCTGGGGGGTGGGCAGGGGGGGTCTGAGGGGTACTGTGGGCGATCAGGGGGCAGGGGGGGCAGATCAGTGTGTTTGGGTGCAGACTAGGGTGGCTGCAGCCTGCCCTGGTGGTCCCTCGGACACTGGGACCACCAGGGCAGGAGGCAGCCTGTATAATACACTTTGTATACATTACAAAGTGTATTATACACTTTGTAGCGGCGATCGCGGGGTTAACAACTCGCCGGCGCTTCCGATTGGCCGGCGGGTTGACGTCGCGGGTGGGCGGAGCCTATTGCCGGTGGATGCGCGCGCATCCCAGCGCGCGATCCCCGGCCAGAGAGTGCCCCAGGACCTGACGCCAATCTGCGTTACGTGGTCCTGGGGCTGCCACTTTGCCGCCGCCAATATGAAGTAGGCGGTCGGCAAGTGGTTAAAAGGTTATCAATAGCAAAACTGCCGAACAGCGTTAAGACTTTGCACTTATGCAAATATGTTGGAAAGTAAACTTGAAAAAACGTAACTTACACAATATGTAACGATCGGTGTCAACACGCAGAGAGAATCTGCTTATTGGCAATCTGCAGAATCACCAGTAATGCAGATATACACCAAATTATGGATGATCTGCAGAATCACCAATAATCCAAGTATGTCTAACCTCTGGACACCTGAAATATGAGTGTATGGAATAACAGTAACACTTTGAGCGAGAACCACCAGTGGAACTGGAGGTTGGAAGATGAAGGGAATTCACCCCAGACTGTGGGTGAATCCCTATAAGCCAAAGGCTCCCTAGGAGAGGGGCCTGGGCTAGGTTGCAGGAAGCCCTGCTGCTAATTGAACAAACTTGCCCTACTGGATGAGAGATCCTGGCTCTCTACACCCTAGTGGCGGCCTAAAGTAGTACAGATACACAGTGCTAGTCTTGGGGGTGAGGTTTGTAGTTACAGCACCCTGGAACTAGCATACATAACACTGATACAGTTTCCTAGTCTTGTAGTCACAACACCCCGGAACTAGTCTATAACATAACATAGCATTGAGACAGGTTCCTAGTCTTGGGTGTGAGGTCCGTAGTCACAACAACCCGGAACTAGTCTATAGCATAA